>NC_058082.1:592040782-592133282 GCF_014858855.1 Bufo gargarizans | reverse complement strand
AAGGGAATGCAGGGGCACGTCTCTGCTGGACGTGCTCTTGCCAGCCAGAGCACCCTATGCTCTGCTGATCATGGAGGCAGAAGCTTTAAAGCCAAGAGCATAGTCCTCTGGCAGAACCAGAGCAGAGTGGAGTGCAGCATAAAGAAGGAATCAAAGTTACTAAGCTAAGCTTGTCAGTACAGCAGAGAGAAAGAGAGAAAGCAGAGTTGAGTTTGCCTGCCAGTTCATGCTAAAGCCTGCTGGCTCCAAGACAAAGCATGAAAACTGTTTAAAGAAACGTTTATTCTAGTAAAGCTGCCATTGAACTTCATCTCAAGGTCTGGACTCCAGTTATTCTTTCAAATCCCTTTTATTCCCCGTATTTATTGCTTCGGAGCCAAAGCCTGGGGTCCAGTGGTATCCAGGTAGGAGCACCGTGACACACATAAAGAGACAGATAGGCCGCACTATACCACTTGGCATTCCTACTAAACCTGGGATGCGATAGAGGGCCCTGGGGGGCGGCGCCAGTTACAGATCCATAAAGTATAGAGCTACACAGTCATTAACATATTATCGAAATACTTATACAAAGATGTTACATAATATATAAACATCTCTTACTATCCCCGATTAAAGGGCATCTGTCACCAGAATTATGAGCATTAAAGGGGATTTCTGACATTTTGATACAGAAGACCTATCCTCTGTATCTGATCAGTGGGAGTCCAACACCCAGGCCCCTGCCAATCAGCTGTTTGAGAAGGCACTGGTGCTCCTGTGAGAGCCGCACATTGTATAGTAGTCGTGCTTGGTATTGCGCTCAGCCCCAAAGAAATGAATGGGGCTGAGCGCCATACCAAGTATAGCCGCTATACAATGTATACAATGAGGTAAGCACAGAGGAGGTGGCGGTGCTCATGGGAGCGCCGGTGCCTTCTCAAACAGCTTCTGCTTCCATCTAGCGGTGTTCCCAGCTACGTCATCGGCACTAATGGACAGTCTTTAACTCTGCCCTAGGCTGTTTTACAGGCTAGGGCAGCACTAAAGCCCGCCCATTAGTGCCGGTAACATCACCAGGCCCACTGCTAGGTGAGAGCCTTCGCCTAGCATTCCCATACGTTACTGGATCTGCTAAAAAAGGGCCCTTGACCTGCCTGATTCAGCACAAGGCAAAGGGGGGCATCGGAGCATGAAATGATCCAATGCTCCACTCAAAGGATCTGCCTGGGTGAAGAAGAGGTTATGTCTGGGTTCAGCTATGAACCCAGACAACCCCTTTAAATGAACTCTTTGCAGTGATCCACTGAGTCACGGCATGGGTTATTCCCATCTTAGTCATGAAAGGCTAATACAAATGTAGCTTTATCTCACGAACATGTAGATCTACAGGTCTAAAAGCAACAGCCGATGAACAACCAATACGCGGTGTGCCTATACAAGACTATAACCAGAAAGTACTGTGTTTCTAACCACCAAGCATTGTGCTACTCAAGTTCGCTTCCACTTGTTCACCTCTTTCTGTACCATCCTAGAGAGGGGTCCTGAAATAGGGTGGAGGGCCACACACTGAAGTGACCCCTGGACCCTCTTGCATGCATCTTACAAGCATCCTTTGCTGCCTGGTTACAACTGCGATTGCTGCGGTCCCTATATCTACACCAGCAGCCTCCTTGGCACTGTTATGGGGGGAGGGACACACAAGAGAACAGGGTCCCCTTTTCTAGCATTCAGTGTGGTCTCAATGGTTGGACCCCCTACCTACAGAGGATTACACATTACCATTCATATCAATCACAATGCGCTGTCTATGTAATGCAGGACAGAGAAAGGTCCTCTAGAGCAGGGATGCTCAACCTGCGACCCTCCAGCTGTTGCAAGACCACAACTCTCAGCATGCCCTAATAGCTGTAGGGAGAACTGGACACTCTTTGTAACCATTCTACTCTCTGGCCGTGAGATGATCCTGAACAGAAGACCCACCCTCTGTAATATGGTGTATGACAATGGGCTTCCTACACTGGACAATCCCTTTAAAGGGTTTGTGTCAAAAAATATATTCTACATTTTTTAAACCGGCACCTGGATCTGAATACTTTTGTCATTGCATGTCATTAAAAATTTTGTACAGCTACTGAGTTATTCAATAAAATGTATCTGTATTGCGCCACCTGCTGTTTGTTCTTTTCCTTATTATTATAATTTTTTTGTCTGTCTCATTGAGCCGGTCGCACATGCTCAGTTTAAATCTTTAACTGCCAGCAACCATATGTTCAGTTAGAAGCTGTGGCAGTTACAGGGAGAGAGCTGCAGCACAAAGGACACGCCCCCTGAGTTGCAGCTGAGAGGACACGCCCCCTGAGATGCAGCAGAAAGGACATGCCCCCTGAGCTGCCAGGCTGAAGGTAATCTAGCAGAGAAATTGGAGCAATGGATGGAGAGATCTCTGACACTGATTATGCTGCCCCTTCAAAAGTTTCTAGCTCTGTTAGAAAGGTATTGTCATGTACGATATGATGTTGAATCTTCATTTTTTACATCAGTCATGGGAGAACCCCTTTTAAAGGAAATGCGTCACCAAAAAATGTATCTGCTAGTTAAAACCAGATAGCAGCACATCTCCTTTTTTTCTAATCTGTTTTTATTTTCTGATTGTAGATTTTTTTAATTCTATTTCCAGAACATGGAAATTTCCAGACGGCCATCTTGTCTGAGTTATTCTTAGGACTCATGCACACGACCGTTCCGTTTTTTGAGGTCCACAAACCGCGGATCCGCAAAAAACGGAAGCCGCCTGTGTGCCTTCCGCAATTTGCGGAACGGAACGAGCGGCCCATTGTAAAAATGCCTATTCTTGTCCGCAAAATGCGGACAAGAATAGGACATGCTATATTTTTTTTGCGGGGCCTCGGAGCGGAGCAACGGATGCGGACAGCACATAGAGTGCTGTCCGCATCTTTTGCGGCCCCATTGAATTGAATGGGTCTGCACCCGAGCCGCAAAAACTGTGTGCATGAGGCCTTAACAGCATTAACAAAGCATTACAAAAATTGCTTTACAGCATTCCTATGGACCCTAGACACAATGGACAGGAGGGGACCTAGTGACCTCTATGAGACAGTTTTCTGGGCATGCTCTGTGACCTGTACAGAGGTCATTGTACAAGGAGAGAATAGATAAACTGTGACAATCGCCTATTGTTTAGTGCTCTCATTAAGAGAAACAAAATAAGAGTATTGCAGGTTTGATACCTTTTAATGGCTAACAAAAATAGAAGTAATGATGTTACATTGCGAGCTTTCGAGACATCACCAGTCTCTTCATCAGGCGCACTACAAGAATATATGAAGAAACAGCAACATATACACTCACCTAAAGAATTATTAGGAACACCTGTTCTATTTCTCATTAATGCGATTATCTAGTCAACCAATCACATGGCAGTTGCTTCAATGCATGTAGGGTTGTGGTCCTGGTCAAGACAATCTCCTGAACTCCAAACTGAATGTCAGAATGGGAAAGAAAGGTGATTTAAGCAATTTTGAGCGTGGATGGTTGTTGGTGCCAGTCGGTCTGAGTATTTCACAATCTGCTCGGTTACTGGGATTTTCACGCACAACCATTTCTAGGGTTTACAAAGAATGGTGTGAAAAGGGAAAAACATCCAATATGCGTCAGTCCTGTGGGCGAAAATGCCTAGTTGATGCTAGAGGTCAGAGGAGAATGGGCCAACTGATTCAAGCTGATAGAAGAGCAACGTTCACTGAAATAACCACTCGTTACTACCGAGGTATGCAGCAAAGCATTTGTGAAGCCACAACACGCACAACCTTGAAGCGGATGGGCTACAACAGCAGAAGACCCCACCGGGTACCACTCATCTCCACTACAAATAGGAAAAAGAGGCTACAATTTGCACGAGCTCACCAAAATTGGACTGTTGAAGACTGGAAAAATGTTGCCTGGTCTGATGAGTCTCGATTTCTGTTGAGACATTCAAATGGTAGAGTCCGGTAGGTGTATCCATCATGCCTTGTTACCACTGTGCAGCCAGGTGGAGGTGGTGTAATGGTGTGGGGGATGTTTTCTGGGCACACTTTAGGCCCCTTAGTGCCAATTGGCCATCGTTTAAATGCCACGGGCTACCTGAGCATTGTTTCTGACCATGTCCATCCCTTCATGACCACCATGTACCCATCCTCTGATGGCTACTTCCAGCAGGATAATGCACCATGTCACAAAGCTCCAATCATTTCAAATTGGTTTCTTGAACAGGACAATGAGTTCACTGCACTAAAATGGCCCCCACAGTCACCAGATCTCAACCCAATAGAGCATCTTTGGGATGTGGTGGAACGGGAGCTTCGTGCCCTGGATGTGCATCCCTCAAATCTCCATCAACTGCAAGATGCTATCCTATCAATATGGGCCAACATTTCTAAAGAATGCTATCAGCACCTTGTTGAATCAATGCCACAGTAGAATTAAGGCAGTTCTGAAGGCAAAAGGGGGTCCAACACCGTATTAGTATGGTGTTCCTAATAATTCATTTAGGTGAGTGTATATACAATAAGAACAGAGACATGGGGGAATGAATGGGCATTTGAAAACTAAATAAATAAATAACAGAACAACATATCAAAGATCTTGAGAATGAGTCCTTAATTATCTTACAGATAAGGGGTGTGAAAGTCTTATGGTCTCTACACTGATGTTATCTCAGAGACCTGGTGCCCCGACTATAGAAGACTCTTTAGATCACGGGTGTCAAACACAAGGCCCGCGGGCCGAATCCGGCCCGCCAGACCTTGTCATGTGGCCCGCGTAGCCGCCGCTGGCCGCCAGCCTTCACCTTTTATTATCACTTCCTGCAGGCGGCCCCCGCTCCTCCCGGCTCCTGTATCGGATGTATCAGCTGTGAGGGAGGAGGGGCTGGGGGCCGGCATCTGCTTTTATAATGACAGCGGGGCCCGTGCAGTGACTATTCTACTACACGGGCCCCGCTCACTGTATAATCGTATCTCTAATAGTTAATGGTCACGTATGTATATAATCGCATAAGGAGCGCTGTGTATTACCGGTACTTTCAACTACAAGCGCTCGCCGAAAGGAGGGAGGAGGCAGGCCGGGAGGATGGGCACTGGCAGTGTGAGTCATACGTCACGCGCCTGCGCCACCCACTTTATGAATGAAGCAGGCGGCGTGGGCGCATGACGTATGACTCACGCTGCCAGCGCCTGTCCTCCCGGCATGCCTCCTCCCTCCTCTCGGCGAGCGATTGTAGTTGTAAGTACCGGTAATACACAGCGCTCCTTATGCGATTATATACATACGTGACCATTAACTATTAGAGATACGATTATACAGTGAGCGGGGCCCGTGTAGTAGAATAGTCACTGCACGGGCCCCGCTGTCATTATAAAAGCAGATGCCGGCCCCTAGCCCGTGTATTGAGGGTCATTCACTACAGGGACACTTATGGAGGGGATCTGTGGATGACACATAGCATAAGATGCTATATATGTGTCATCCACAGATCCCCCCCATAACTGTCACCCACAGATCCCCCATAAGTGTCACCCACAGATCCCCCATAAGTGTCACCCACAGATCCCCCATAAGTGTCACCCACAGATCCCCCATAAGTGTCACCCACAGATCCCCCATAACAGTGCGTCACCCACAGATCCCCCATAACAGTGCGTCACCCACAGATCCCCCATAACAGTGCGTCACCCACAGATCCCCCATACCAGTGCCACCCACAGACCACAATTAGTTCAAAACCCACCAAAAGCACACCTTTTGGTTCAAAATATTTTTTTTCTTATTTTCCTCCTCAAAAACCTAGGTGCGTCTTATGGGCCAGTGCGTCTTATAGGACGAAAAATACGGTAACCCTTACAGTTCTGGAATGTGTTGGATAACACTGACAGCATTATGTCAGTGTTATCCAACACATTCCAGAACGGTAAGGGTTACATAGCATCATAAATCAGTATAATGCTATGTGACCCCAGTCAGCGCTTGCAGGTCAAGCTTTCAGAGCTAGTTATTACTTACATTATTACAAAAAACAGTAATAATTGAATGCAGTGACAATAATTTATGATAATAAAGAGTGGACACATAGTCCTACAGATACAACCGGCCCTTTGAGGGTGACCAAACTGCTGATGCGGCCCCCGATGAATTTGAGTTTGACACCCCTGCTATAGATCTTGTAGTGTCATAAATCCCGGGGACAAATTCAGTCCAGTATTCAAAGTGTCAAGCAGTGTTATACATTTGTATTCCCAAATTCTTCTGGCTCTTTGGGATTTGAAGTTACCTCTTAATATGAGAACTTTCATCTGTTCTTCATTGTCTCCTGGGCTACAGAAGGTATCAAACCTGCAATACTCTTATTTTGTTTCTCTTAATGAGAGCACTAAACTAGTTTTCTATTGGCTAACACGGTACCAGACTTTTCCCTTTTTCTTTTAATCGCCTATAGTGAATAGTGGATCCTGCCTTATCTATACACAGAGGTGATATCATTACAGGCAGGATTGAAATGACAGATAAGCAGATAACTGCAATAAGTGATCTGTACAAACCAAGAAGTGGCGCCTATTATTAGGCCGAGTGGCCAGTGAGAAAACTGCAGGATTTTTGGTTTTAGTTGAAATATAAAAAGTGACATGGAAAATAAAAAAATAACATCATCAAAAATGATTTAAAAATAATTTAAAAACATAAAAAAGTGATTTAAACAGCAGGTCATTTTCTAACGACACATAACTTTTAAGCAATTAACCATGAACATGATCTATATAGAAACTGTAAAGTGACACATCTCCCCCTGAAATTTGCAGGGGGGAGCAGGTGTCATCTTAAGTAATACTCTCTCCGCAATCCAAGCTGATATGTTTTTATTATTATTATTATACCCCCCAATATGTGCTGTAATAAGGTCATGTTTTATGCCACACGTGTAAATTGCGGTGACAACCTGGAGAAAACATTGGTTTTGAGTTATCAGAATAATAGCTGACGTTACGGCAAACACAAAGGTATTAGCAGGTAATATTAGCACAAGGTGCCTTTTCTCTCCAAACATCTGGTCCCAGGATGGGTTGTTACTGTAGCTAAATGTCTCCTTGCTGCTGCTCCCTAGGACATTGGGAGCCGTGCACCACACACGCTGCTATGGATCTGTTCTCCAGTCGCTGCAGTGAGCTGGCCGTATGATGGCAATTAGGAGCAGTTAGTGTGCAGATGAGACGCCCGAGTGGCAGGTGGTGAGAGGAAACTCAATTAACTGGCATGTACGGATCCCTGCCTAATGAGGCCGGGCCTCCTCCTACCGGCGAGGGCAGCACATAGCAGCTAGGAACTGGGAGAACCGTAGAAGTACGCAGGCAGTATAAAGGGGGCCTATACTTCACACGACCGGGTAAATACGTGGCTGAACTGTCAGTGGAAATGCCATAAAATCTATAAAACTGAAATGTGTTCTTAGGCTACATGCACACGACCGTTGTGTGTTTGGCGGTCCGCAAAACACAGATGGCGTCCGTGTGCGTTCCGCAATTTGTGGACAGCCTTTAAAATAACTGCCTATTCCGGTCCGCAAAGCGCGGACAAGAATAGGACAGGTTATATTTTTTTGCGGACAGCACACGGAGTGCTGTTTGCATCTTTTGCGGCCCCATTGAAGTGAATGGGTCCTCATCCGAGCCAGCCAAAACTGCTGCTCGGATGCGGACCAAAACAACGGCCGTGTGCATGAGGCCTTAGATTGTGAGCCCCGTTGGGGACAGCTTGATACTAATGTCTGTAAAGCGCTGCAGAATATAGTAGCGCTATACAAGTGTATAAAATAAATAAATAAATGTGAATTCATGCCTTGATTAGAATTTCCTGAGCACCAATGCAAAATCTGTAACAGGGCCCCCCAGCTACCATGTGCCGTTTATAATATTAATGTCTACTTAGGTGCCAGGGTTCGGGTGTGACTTCTACCGCTACGACCCTGCAGTCACTAAGGCTACTTTCACATTAGCATTTTTTACGGATCCGTCATGGATCTGCAAAAACGCTTCAGTTACAATAATACAACCGCATGCATCCGTCATGAATGGATCCGGTTGTATTATGTCTTATATAGCCATGGCAGATCTGTCATGAACACCATTGAAAGTCAATGAGGGACGGATCCGTTTTCTATTGTGTCCGCACCACATTTCGGACAGAAAGCAGCATTTTTCTGTCTGCGATGGGATTGCAACCAAATGGAATGAAATGCATTTTCGTTAAGTTCAGTTTTGTCCCCATCGACAATGAATGGGGATAAAACGGAAGTGTTTTCTTCCGCTATTGAGATCCTATGACGGATCTCAATAGCGGAATTGAAAACGCTAATGTGAAAGTAGCCTTACATTATCTCGGTACATGTTAGCAAAAGAAAAAATAAATAAACTCTGCATGAAGCACAGGCCAAACCTCCAGAAAGACCGCCAAAGTACCCCCATTAAGCAGTGCCAGACGAGTGCCCCCTTATAGGCAGTTCCAGACAATAAGCAAAACCAATTATATTTAGTGTGAGGGACTAGACAAAGCAGCGGTGCCCTTAATAGAGTAGGTTCAGTCTCCTTAATGACAAAGTAAACAGTAGATGCGGGAACCGCGCTATGTATTGGTGGTTTATGAAAGTCGTTAGAACAAAAACCCGTAAAAGATGGGGAACTGAGTTCACATCCAGCTTTCGGAAGTAACAGTCACAGGTACGTCATTCACATACAGGAAAGCTGCTATACACCTCCAGCCGGTCATCAGATCCCGCCTTGAGCCACCGACCGCTGACTCCAACTCCGCGTCAAAAATGCCTTCACAAAAAGGACAGAGAGATGGTGCAGTACCCTCAATATTCAAAGGTAACAAAGGTTTTAATGTACTCACAAATTCCCAAATTTTCACATGCACATAACAATGCCCGACCCGGGTTTCGCAGTTAGCTTCTTCAGGGGCTTTTTGTAAAGGTAGTTTTGACCCGGTGTTGGAGTCAGCGGTCGGTGGCTCAAGGTGGGATCTGATGACCGGCTGGAGGTGTATAGCAGCTTTCCTCTGTATGTGAATGACATACCTGTGACTGTTACTTTCGAAAGCTGGATGTGAACTCAGTTCCCCATCTTTTACGGGTTTTTGTTCTAACGACTTTCATAAACCACCAATACATAGCGCAGTTCCCGCATCTACTGTTTACCCAGACAATAAGCGGTGTCAGAAGATTTCCCTCCATAAGCAGTGTCAGAAAAGTGCTCCCTCATAAGCAGAGCCAGAAGATTGGCCCCAATAAGCAGTGCTAGAAGAGTGCTCTGTCATAAGCAGTGCCAGAAGGTTGCCCCCCTAATAATCAGAGCCAGAATAGTGCCCCCCCTCATAAGCAGAGCCAGAATAGTGCCCCCTCATAAGCAGTTACAGAAGAGTGCCCCCTCACAAGTAGTGCCAGAAAGCTGTCCCCTCATAAGCAGTGTGAAAACAGTGCCCCCTCATAAGCAGTGTAAGAAGAGTGCCCCCTCATAAGCAGTGTAAGAAGAGTGCCCCCTCATAAGCAGTGTAAGAAGAGTGCCCCCTCATAAGCAGTGTAAGAAGAGTGCCCCCTCATAAGCAGTGTAAGAAGAGTGCCCCCTCATAAGCAGTGTAAGAAGAGTGCCCCCTCATAAGCAGTGTAAGAAGAGTGCCCCCTCATAAGCAGTGTAAGAAGAGTGCCCCCTCATAAGCAGTGTAAGAAGAGTGCCCCCTCATAAGCAGTGTAAGAAGAGTGCCCCCTCAAAAGAAGTGCCAGTAGAGTGCACCCTTATAAGCATTGCAGAGTCTCATAGTCACAATATATTGCCACAGTACACTGACATGGCTCGGCAGTGCTGTGGTTGGAATGCGCATCTGTACAAGTCGCAGCAGAATCATATTAACTAATTAGAGCCAAACTATTTATTTGTTAATGGCCGCACGGTTTAACGGGTTACCACCTTATGACCAGACCCTAAAGCTTCCCTTTGTCGTGATTAGGTTCAAAGCTCCAAAACCTCGGCTTCCCTTAACATAGACAGAATTAAAGGGGTATTCCAATCTCAAACATTTATGGCATATGTACCGTTGTACCGTTGTCACCTTTCCCCCAAAAAAATACTTGTCAAGTTTAAACGAGTAAAAAGGCTGTTGTGGTTTTGGGGCTCTAGCCAGGGGCGGATTGACCATAGACCTTACAGGGAAATTTCTCGGTGGGCCAATGCCCAGGGGGCCGCCTGGGCCCTCCTTATGGCCAGCCAGTAGAATCTTTTGGGGATGTATTTTGTACTGCCGGGGCAGTATTTTGTGATGGACTGTGGTATTTGTCTCTGGGTGGTATAATGTGCCATAATATGGTATTACTGGCTCTGCCTTCCATCAATTTGGACCCAAGCACAAAACAGGGGCCACTTTTGTATTTTTTCCAGGGCCACTTTAAGTTCCCAGTCCGCCCCTTGCTCTAGCTTAACAAAGGGTGTTTCTTGACATCAGTGGTTTTATGATATTTTGAGCTTTCTCCATTTTTTCGTGCACTTTTTAAAGAGTTTTTTTTACTGATGACCTATCTTCTGGATAGGTTATCTGTATCTGATTGGTGGGGGCTCAAAACTTGAGACCCCCGCCGATCAGCTGCTTGAGAAGGCAGCGGCGTTCATAGTAGAGCAGCGGCCATCTCTCAGCTTTCCAGCACAGCTGATCGGCGGGGGTCCCAGGTGTCGGACCCTCACTGATCAGATACTGATAACCTATCCAGAAAACTCCCAATATTTTACGTAGGCCTCCTGTGACAAGTGTAAAGAATGAGCTCTTATCCTGGGTTCAGACCTGAGCGTTTCTGAGACGCGCGTAAAATGCGCGTTTTTATGCGCGTTTTTTGCAATAGTAAACGCGCGTTTGACGCGCGTTTGTGTAATTGACTGCAGTGTTGTCCAATGAGTCTATGGGCCAAAACGCGCGACAAACGCCCAAGAAAAAGCTCAAGAACTTGTTTATGCGTCGGGCGTTTTACAGCGCTGTAAAACGCTCAAGTGTGAACCAGGGCCACAGGGAAGCATTGGTTTTCACGTGTTGAGCGTTTTACAGCGCGTTTGAACGCGCTGTAAAACGCTCAGGTGTGAACTTAGGGTTATGGAGATGCAAATGGCAACAAAGCCAGGAAAAAATCTATCCCCTGCACCTATTCCACCATGTGGCCCTATGCAGGAGCCCCGATTTTATGGCCTCACACTGGTTTGGTGTGTAGAACTGACTGAGAACAACAATTTGGGGACAGCCAGTGAGCGAAGCTATCTCTCTGACTGATGTTCTCCCCCACTGATAACACCGCGCAGCAATGATTTTACTACTGAGAGAAAAACATGTGATTATACTAAAACGAGCGCACTGATTTCAAATATGAACTCGGAATTTGCCTGACACGTCTAGATTTTAGGGTTAACCCCTCAAGGACCCTGGGATTTTCCATTTTTGCGTTTTAGTTTTTTACTCCCCATCTTCCCATATTCCTAACTTTTTTTATTTTTCCATTCACATAGCCTTATGAAGGCTTATTCTTTGAGGGACAAGTTGCACTTTCTAATGGCACCATTTACGGTTGCATACCATGTAGTAGGAAACAGGAAAAAAAATCCAAATGGGAATTGGGGAAAAACACAATTCTGATAAAGGTTTTTATTTTTATTTTTTTACACTGTACACTATGCGGTAAAATTGACCTGTTATCTTTATTCTTCAGGTCAGTACTGTTACGATACCACACTTATAATTTTTCTTGTGTTTTAATACTGAAAGAAAAATTAAAACCTTTGAGGAAAATAAATTTTTGTAAATAACCATATTATGACCCCTATAACTTTTTTGTAGTTATGTGTACGGGGTTGTGTGAGGGCTAGTTTTTTGCGGGACGATCTGTTCTTTTTAGTGATACCAATTTGAAGTGTGTGTGACTTTTTGATCACTTTTTATAAAAAAAATGATTGTGTAGTTGAAGTGCCAAAAAACTGCAATTTGGCTGTTTTCATTTTTTTTTTCCATTGCGCCATTTTCTGTATGCCATTAACATTGTTATATTTTAATAGTATTGGCATTTTTGCAGTGCTTAATTCATACTTATGCGTAGCAAAATTTTGTGACGTGTTACAACAATTCTGACTTCAGATTTGTAATCCGCACACTCGATTTAGTATAGGACAAATGTTTTTTGCCCAGGAGCAGACAAAAAAATGTTTTTGTTGCGTGGTGGAATCATTATTCTAATTCCAGTTTGTAACGGGTATTACTAAAGAAGCACTCCGCAGGTTATATGTTAAAGATCCAGTATGGACAAGAGGGACAGCGTGAAATGTAAACTTTATTTATTTTTGTGTGACTGGTGCCAGAGTTTGGTGTGACTTGCTGTGATCCGGATGTTGGGAAACATCTGGGCTGTGGTGTCAGTAAAACCTTCTAATTCAGTGCATAGTGTTGATTAGATGGGCGAATGATCATCTTCTCACATCTTCTCTCAAAGATCTCCAGATGTGACAATCAGAGAGGAAGTATGCTGTGATGGATGGCGGTGGGATTGATAACATGCACAGTCCATGTTAGGCTTCATTCACACCTGCAATAAAGGCTACATCACAGATTCTGTCAAAAATATATGGGAAGAAAATAGTGCAGCCTACTGTGCTTTTTTTTTTTTTAGCTGGGTGAGTGATCATCTTCTCACTCCTTTCCAGGAAAAAAGATCTCCAGATGTGACAATCAGAGAGCAAGTATGCTGTGATGGATGGCGGTGGGATTGATAACATGCACAGTCCATGTTAGGCTTCGTTCACATCTGCAATGGAAGCTCCATCACAGATTTTTTCAAAAATACTTTTTTGTCCGGTATAAAAATGGGTTTTCTAATGGAAACCACATAGTCAATGGGGTCCATCAGATGGTGTTCTTTTCTGTAATTTAAAGAAAATGCCACTTCCATTATTTCCGCTTCCTACAATAGTACAGGACAACGGAAATAATAATGGCAATGTGAACCCGGCCTTACCCTTCCCTTACCCGGGGGCAGAAGGATCGATCTCTCTCCTCCTCTACCTGAGGCCTGTCAGCACTTCCCTCACTTGTCCCCCCTACTCTTTCTCCACACTGGCCGGCTCAGGGGTGGAGAACCTCCTTCAACCTGGAATATCTCAGGCTCTATTGTAGCTAGAGATATGAATCTGGTCTTGTTTTAAAGCTAAGCTTTAAGGAAGGCCTGTGTTGACAGGCGACATACAGCTTCAGATATAACCTTAACAAAATGGATCAAGAGTGAAAACTGCAGATAATTAATTAATACTTGGCTTATATCTCTTGCTGCTATACAGCGTGAGATATAGCTGTTATTAGTAAGGAGGCATCTCATACCTCCTTGGCTACCAAAAACTTCCAGCACATAATGTAGTCAATATGAAATAAATATTGCCACCGGCCTCCTAGTAGTCATTCTAGTCAGGCTGGGGCAATCATATGGATATGCCACAAATGTCTTATAGATGCAGTCCAAAATGCCAATGCCCCTGTAAGTGATAGAATAATAGCTGCCTGCAGCCACCACAAGGGGGGCTCATTTTATATATATATATATATATATATGTATATACCGTATTTTTCGCCCCATAAGACGCACTTTCCCCCCCAAAAAGGTGGGGGGAAAGGGGAAATGCCCCTGCGTCTTATGGGGCGAATGCTGCTATTTTACATCACAGACTGCGATGTATCAGCTGGAGGGAGGAGGGGCCAGTTTCATGCAAATGCGGCGGGGCCGGTGCGGTCACTGTACTCCGGCCCCGCCGCTCACTCACTGCTTTATTGCCTAAACCTTTTATAATAATAACTTTAATTGAAGTTCCGATCCCCAGCCCCATCTGTACTACTTACTACTACTTACTTCATTTATAAAGTAGACGGCGCAGGCACGTGACATCAGTGAGTTACGGCTGCCCACCCGCCCTGCTCTGCCTGCTACAGGACATTTAGTAAGTAGTACAGATGGGGATGGGGATCAGAACTTCAATTAAAGTTATTATTTTAAAAGGTTTAGGCAATAAGGAAGTGAGTGTCGGGGCCGGAGTACAGTGACCGCACTGGTCCCGCCGGATTTGCATGCCACCGGTCCTCTCCTCCCTCCCCCCTCCCACAGGTTTAGCTCCGGTATATTAGGGCATCTGTGGATGCCACTATTATGGGGTGGGGGATATGTGGATGGCACTGTTATGGGGTGGGAGATCTGTGGGTGACACATATATAGCAGTGCCATCCACAGATCCCCCATAGTAGTGTCATGCACAGACCACCATTAGTTCAAAACCCACCAAAAGCACACCTTTTGGTAAAAATATTTTTTTTCTTATTTTCCTCCTCAAAAACCTAGGTGCGTCTTATGGGCCGGTGCATCTTATAGGGCGAAAAATACGGTGTGTATATATATATATCCTTATAAATGTTTGTAGAGTAAGCTATCCTTGGGGCAATTGCCAACAGTCTTTTCTGGAAGACCTGCCTGCTTTCACACCCACCACAACTCCGGCCATATCACTGCCACACCCCAGCATGCCCCTCCAGTTGTGCACTTTTGCTGCGGCGCTCCTAAAGGTGTGGACACGAGGCCTATCTGTACATGGTGCAGCTGGTCAGTGCCCTGCGGGATGGAGGACACTGAAGGGCTTGGGTGGTGATGCAACATTATAAGAAAATTAAAACAAATTGCATTAGATTGTCGCTTAAACCTTATTGCTTCAATGTGGCTGATCTCCAGGGGACCAGTTACACGGGAGGGTTACAACACGGACTCATAAGCAAGACGTGTGAACCAGGGAACATCATCTGCTTCTAATACTCTGCCCTATACTGTAAGCCAACTGAGTGGGTGGACATAGAAAACAGAGGGTGCCTGTGCAAGAACTATGTAGGGGTGGCTATGGGCATAGATGGAGGCAGCATTTGGCTATATACTTGTCTATCTGTCCGTATGTCGGTCTATCATCTATCTATATATCTAGCCATCCTTCTATCTATCTACCTGTCTATCTATCCGCGTACTTTCCACATCTGTATGTCTGTTCCTCAGAAAGATACAACACACACTATACTTGCAGACCACAGACCCATTAAAGTCAATGGGGGTCATTTATTAAGCATGTTGCACCAGAATTATGGCTTAAAATGCGCCCAAGAAAATGGCGTTTTAATTTGCACCGAATATATCAACTGTTTTCTCCACAATTTTCACCATAAAGAAATCATTACGTTAGAAATGAGTAATAAATGTCAAAGTGGGCGCATATTGTGCCTCATTTGTCATCCTCTCATCAGCAGAAATGGCTCAAATTGTTGCGCATAATTAAGCCAGCTTATGTGGTGTAAAAAGTCGGATTTATGGCACAAAGATGCAACTTTTTGTCAAAAAGTTGCATTTATGAAAAGTAAAACCAACTTGTCGTGGGAACAAGTGACAGGTAAGTAATAAAACAAGAGGCAGTTATTTTTACCTAATATAAATGAGCTAAACTGAAGGGTTCCTTCAGTAAAGTGACATTCAACGTCCCAAGTCTGAGGCAAAAGTCGCAATTTACCAGTGGAAATGTTGCAAATATGTTTCAAAAGTGCAGTCTGGCAGCAGTGGTTGAAATGGTGCATTCTGCTATTGGTGTTAAAATGTTGCAAATCGAGAGAAATAGGTTTATATTTTAAAAAAGTCACATTTTAAAAGTGGCGTGCGCCTTTTGATATATGGTTTGAAACAAATCACCACTTTTGATTTGTAATGTTAGCATTTTTGGGGTGCAAGTTACGCCATCATTGCTAAATGTCCCCAAGTGGAGTTGCAAAAAAATATATAAAGGCAGATATCACACAGACCACTTCCATATTTTGCAGACCCGTGGTTTAGTGGCCGCAAAACACATACGGTTGTGTGCGTGAGGCTCTAGATGATACCTCTCCTGGTGCCTTCAGGCCTCCAGTAAATTCAGGGAGAGCAGGCTTCCGCCGCCTGTGACATGCATTTGGAGATGCGGCCGTCTCCGTTTTGGTCGTGCGCTCCTAACAAACCCATCTTCCTCCACAGGCTGATTTTAATTAGTACAGAATATAGCTGAAGCCTGCTCTCCCTGAATTCCTTGGAGGCCTGTTGGCACCAGGAGAGGTAAAACACAGCGTAGGCTCAGTGTACAGGGTCGTTACCAAAAAATATTGCAATATTCTAGCCTCAGTATTCATAACTGAACATAGCCCAAATGTATCAGCACGGAAAGACACGCTACAGATGTCGGATGTGAGCTCCACTGGTGACACGGCAGATGTCTAGGCAGTAGTCTACTTCTGGCCAGGCACGTGCCAGCACATCCTTGGATATGGACTCAATCTTCTCAGGTCATTCAGATCCTGAGGGCGCGGGAGGTTTGGGGGCGGAAGTCAGACAACACTTGTTCTTAATATAGCCCCTTCCAAACGATGTCATGATGGAGCGACATAAATGATTTTTATTAAAAATATCTTTGCTAAGTACCTCATATTTATTTTATATAATGAATATAGCATTAGTTCATATATTCTTTGTTTACAGAGTGCTATCTATCTATCAAATCAGATTTATTGGCAAGACTAAATACATTTTAGCATTGCCAAAGCTAGTGGGAAATAATTGGGTAGGTTTGGGGGGGGGGGGGGGGGTGGGGACACGTCCAGGGTCAGGGTGGGGGTATAGGGTAAGTTTGAGGGTTGGGGATATAGGAGTCCATGGTATATCAGGCTCCTCTCAGTCTATGGCAGGCAGTAATATATTGTGCTGCTGTGGCCGCTGTGTTCTCCTCTTCCCCAGCAGTATGCAGAGTCTCTCTTCCTCCTCCATGGAGATGAAGTCTCAGCAGAGATCAGACAGTCTCCTGAAGTAAGAGTCCCTCACTGCTGAGTATTTGGGGCACCGCAGCAGGAAATGAGCCTCATCCTCCACGGCCTCCTGGTCGCACTGCTGGCACAGTCTGCTCTCCCTGGGCTTGTACCTCTGTCGGTGACGCCCGGATTCGGTGAGCAGGCTGTGGGCGCTCAGTCTGTACCGGCTCAGGATCTGTCAGTCTCTTGGATTGGGGAGTTTCTCCAGATATGGGGTCAGTTTGTACTCCCTCTGCAAGGTACGGTATCTTGTCATAATGGATGACAATTTACAAGCTGACTTCAAAGTTACAAATTGTGCCAAATCTATCACAATGGAGTACGTGGCATCATGGCAGTCACCACAAATATTTGGGCACCTTACAGGCAAACGGTCAGGGCTTCCAAGAAGGACACGGTGTTGGGCTCCAGGTTTGCACCTATTTGCCTATATAGGATCCCTTTGTTTTACAGGTAAAATCTTGTAGCTCCCATGAAGCAGCAGGTACGTTTCTCAGTTCCACCTGTGCAGACTTACCGTCCACCCTGCACCGCATAATACTCATTTCTCTTTTTTTAGCTTCTCAATTGTGCCCTAATTGTCTTTCATTTTTTTTACTAGTTAGGTTCAAAAACTTTGCAGCGCTCCATACACACAGTCCATGTTGCCCCCCCTGTGGCTCCCCCCCACCCCCCGCAGTTACATGGATTGCTACAATTGTTTCAATGCGTGATTATTTTATGTAACAAATAACTTAAAGGATTAACCCCGCGTTGTAACGAGCGCTTGTCTACCACCCCCTTCTTCTGAGGCTTCCATACTGCCTGCCTCCGCTTGGCGGCCGTTGGAATCGACGTTTTAGACACATGGCACCAGGCATCCTGTAAACTAAAGCGGCAGCCTCCTCCGCTCATTAGACACCGGGAGTCAGAGTTAATTTGGTGTAGAACATTTCGTGACTTAATGATATTTATGGGTAATTAAGCAGAGGCTTGACAAGAACACCCATCGGAGTGACATCCCAGGGATCAGCGTGAACCTCCCCCCATCTTCTCCTATTGAAGACGTCTTATCTCCGGGGAGCTTTACCATAGCTGACATTCATGATATTTTGAGAAGCTTATTTGCTGCCGTAAATCTAACACGAATGTAACACAAAGGCAATCTTCCGGGGTATTGACCCCATTGGTGGAGATTTATCAATTACTGGAAAATGCATCATTTGATGAGATGGAGAAAATTGCACCAATTGCGACAAATGTATGAAATTAGCTGAAAAAATTATACATTTGGTGGAACCTGTAGACACGTTGGACAGTCGACAGGTTCCTCTGTCTTTCTGATATCCATCGTTCATTCAGTGATGTCTCTGTATACTAAATCCCAATATTAGGGAGCCCCCCAACCCTTACATCACATGCAGGAGAACATCCACTTCAGGGCCTTTTATCGAATAGTTTCCAGGTCATTCTGCCATAAGTATATAAGTCTTCTATATCCGGCGTGAAATCCTGACACAGCATGGAGTAGGACTCTCTGGACCACCAGCAGTACTCTCATCATTGTGCAGCGGAGCATACAGCCTGCGTGTTTTCTATCTGGGAGATAAACTGACCTGACAAGGTCACCAGCACATGACACAGGGAATCAATCCAGTGTCCTCCATTCACAGCCAAAGTTCTGACCTCTCTGCTAACTCTGTGACCCTAGTTTCACCCCATCTGTATTTTCACATTTTTTAACAGAGGCTAAGTGTCTTTTCTGCCATTTTTAATTACAATCTATCTATCTAATATCTATCTATCAATCTAATATCTATCTATTTATCTATCTAATATCTGTCTATCTATCTATCTATTTGGGCTGCAGCTATCGATTATTTTAGTAATCAAGTATTCTACTGATTAATCCAACAATTAATCGAGTTCTCTAATAAGGGGGAGCTGATGGCACTGGGGGGTGATGGCAGGGGGGCTGTGAGTTTTTATAGAAAATGCCCTTTTAATTAGTTATTTCTTATTAGAGAACTCGATTAACTTGTGACATCAGTTCCCCATCCCTTGTGCCACTAGTTCTCCCTCCAATGCCACCAGTCCCCCCCTCCAATGCCACCAGCTCCCCCGCTGTGCCATCAGTTGCTCCCCTCCAGTTCCCCCTCCAATGCCATCAGTTCCCCCTCCAATGCAATTAGTTCCTCCAGCAGTGCCACCAGTTCCCCCTCCAATACCACCAGTTCCCCCCTCAATGCCACCAGCTCCCCCCAGTGCCACCAGCTTCCCCATGTCATCAGTTACTTCCCCTCCCAGTGCCACCAGCTGCCCCCACTTCCATCAGTTCCCCCACTCCCCTCCTAGCCATCAGTGCCCAGCCGCAGTGCCAGTGAACTAAAATGTCCTGACGATGTGTGTATGTCAGGATCCAGTGCAGCGCTGTGAGGGAAGGTGGGTGACCACAGAGCGTCAGTAATAGCAAGCTCTTCACTCACACTCCGTGGTCACATGGCACAAACGAATCATCGATGTAAAAACTTTGCATTGGGGATTTTTTTGTGTCGAGCCCTACTCTCTATCTATCTATCTATCTAATAGTTATACATCTAATATCTATCTGTCTATCTATCTATTATATCTACTGGATATCTACCGGATTTTTCGCCCCATAAGACGCATTCCTCCCCCCAAAAGTGGGGGGGAAATGCCCCTGTGTATTATGGAAGCACTCATTAGTACTGGAGTACTGGAAAGCGGTAAAGGCTCTGTACTCACCGCTTCCGTGTCCTCGGCTGTCGGCAGTGGCGTCGCCAGGGGGGGGCCAGAGGGGGCCACGGCCCCCCCTACATCATGCTGTGCCCCCCATGTGCCCCCCCAACTAAAATGCACCCCCCCCCCCAAAGTGAGCCGCCGCCGCCGGGCACAGGGAGATGAGCGCTTCCATTGCGCTCATCTCCTTAGTAATCTGCCTGTGTGTGCCAGCGGCGGTGGTGCAGGGGAGGGAGAGGCGTGTCCCTTCCCCTTCCTCTGATAGGCTGCCGGCACTAGGCCGGCAGCCTATCAGAGGCCGGCGCAGGCGGCGCGATGACGTCATTGCGCCGCCTGAGCCATACAGCGTGGGACACAGGCCAGAAGAGGCCTGCATCGCATCGCTGACATGGAGGTAAGTATAAGTGTTTATTTTTTATTTTTTTTGTTTTTTTACAATAGTGATACTGGCACATTGGGGGGGACTTAATACTGGGCTGGCACATGATGGGTAGGGGGGGACTTAATACTGGGCTGGAACATGATGGGTAGGGGGGGACTTAATACTGGGCTGGCACATGATGGGGGGGACTTAATACTGGGCTGGCACATAATGGGGGGGACTTAATACTGGGCTGGCACATGATGGGGGGGGACCTAATACTGGCACATGATGGGGGGGGCTTATTACTGGCACGTAATGGGGGGGCTTTTTACTGGGACGTAATGGGGGGGCTTATTACTGGCACGTAATGGGGGGGCTTATTACTGGCATGTAATGGGGGGCTTATTACTGGCACGTAATGGGGGGCTTATTACTGGCACGTAATGGGGGGCTTATTACTGGCACGTAATGGGGGGGCTTATTACTGGCACATTATTGGTGGGCACTATAGGGGCATCTACTGAGGCCACAAAGAAGGGGTGTTTTATATGGGGGCTCTGTACAGTAGCATTTTATACTGGGACACATTATGGTGGGTACTATGGGGAAGGGGGGAGAGGAGAACTATGGAGTCATCTACGGGGGCACTAAGAAGGGGTAATTTATACTTGCAAATTATGGGGGACACTGAGGGCATCTACTGGGGCATTTTATACTGGTACATTATGGGGGGCACTAGGAGGAAGGGGGAGAGGAGCACTATGGGGGCATTTACTGGGGGCACTATATAGGGGTATTTTATACTGGCACATCATGGGGGACATTAGCTCAACTGGGGGCATGAGGGGGTATTTTTTGCATTGTCACATTATAAAGAGAATTATTTCTACTGGGGGGCATAATGGTGGGCTTTATTACTCCCCCATGGTATGACCCCCTAGTAGCAGTGCCAGCCTCTCCCAGCTCTGCTATCCCTCTGCCCAGTCTCCAAATCCTTATTATGAAATCTTTCTCATTAGGATAAAGCACAATATCAGCTCCGCCGAGCCCCCGGCCAAAGTGCTGAAGTGGCGTCCGAGATCCCCAAGGGCCAAGCCAAGTAACTGTAAGTTTTCATGTGAAATATGTTTATGTTATAGACATATACCTCTACACTGTGCCACACAGTATACCTCTACACTGTGCCACACAGTATACCTCTACACTGTGCCACACAGTATACCTCTACACTGTGCCACACAATATACAGTATACCTCTACACTGTGCCACACAATATACAGTATACCTCTACACTGTGCCACACAGTATACCTCTACACTGTGCCCCACAGTATACCTCTACACTGTGCCCCACAGTATACCTCTACACTGTGCCACACAGTATACCTCTACACTGTGCCACACAGTATACCTCTACACTGTGCCACACAGTATACCTCTACACTGTGCCACACAATATACAGTATACCTCTACACTGTGCCACACAATATACAGTATACCGCTACACTGTGCCCCACAATATACAGTATACCTCTACACTGTGTAGTCTGTTCTATAAGCACCCTTGTTCTGTGGCGGCGGACAGAAAATAATCTGGAAGTGCCCCTCCCAAAACCAGGCTCTGGATCCGCCACTGGTCTGGACCGCTCCCAGGAGTGAACATTTCTTCTAAACTGTAATCCGTATCCTCTGACCTGCAGAAATGAGCGCTCGCTCGATAACAACTAACAGGCAGTGCCTGTAGGCTGCAGCCTGGCCCTGTTACCGAAGCTAGCCGAGTGGTGTAAGGTTAAGGTACTAGTATAGATGAGCGGCTGCTTAATCCTGATTTAAAGTTAAAGTTACTGCAGGATATGGATTACGGTTTAGAAATGTCAAATGTACACTCCTGTGAGAGGCGGGGAGGGGATCTGTGGATGACACTGTTATGGAGGGGGAAATGGGGATGACACTGTCATGGGGTGGATCTGTGGATGACACATATAGCATAAGATGCTATACACTGTATGTGTCATCCACAGATCCCCCCCATAACAGTGTCATCCACAGATCCCCCTCCCTATAAAAGTGTCATCCACAGGCAGCAGGGCTTTTCTTCCCTGTTGCGGTTTTAGGTATTGGGTAAAGTATCGCTACTTGTGTAAATGTATCGTTGTTATAGCTGCCCCCCTACTTTTGTCCTGGCCCCCAGTGTGCCCCCCCCCCCCAAAATTTGAAAGCTAGAGACGCCACTGGCTGTCGGCTGTGCAGTGGCTGCGCACAGCGTGAGGGCGCTCTGTGACCTCACGCTCTGCGCTGCGGTTCACAGCACAGCTGACAGCAGGAGGAAGAAGATTGCGGGCGGTGAGGAGCGCCGGAGTCTAGGAGCCGAAGAGGTAAGTGGTTTATTTTATTAAACATGAGGCGCTGGGGCAATATGAGAGGCAATGGGGGCTACAGAGGGCTCATATGTGGCAATGGGGGCTACTTGGGGGCAATATGAGAGGCAATAAGGGCTACAGAGCTCTCATATGGGGCAATGGAGGCTGCTTGGGGGCAATATGAGAGGCAATGGGGTATGACAGAGGGCTGATATAAGGCAATTGGGCTGCTTGGGGGCTAATATGAGAGGCAGGGGGGCTGCTGGGGGCTAATATGAGAGGCAGGGGGGCTGCTGGGGGCTGATATGAGGTCTGATTGGTGGTCATTTACATTGGGGTCTAATTGTGGGTCTGATCTGAGGTCTTGTTAAAATTGGGGGTCTGTTTGGGGCTGTCAGCTGAGGTCTGATCTGAGGTCTAATGAAAAATATATTTTTCTTATTTTCCTCCTCTAAAATCTAGGTGCGTCTTATAGGGTGAAAAATACAGTATGTATCTGTCTATCTTTCGAATATCTATCTATGTATCAATCAAATATCTATCTATCTACTATCTATCTATCTATCTATCTCTCTATCTATCTATCTATCTCTCTCCTATCTATCTATCTATCTATCTATCTCTTTATCTATCTATCTCTCTATCTATCTATCTATCTCCTATCTATCTATCTATCTCCTATCTATCTATCTATCTATCTATCTACTATCTATCTATCTATCTACTATCTATCTATCTATTAAAAATGACTGTGCAGTATACATAAAATCATATTTACCCTTAACCCTAAAATCTCAGCCATTAACCCCAACTGACCCCAATAATTATAAAATATTAGTAAAAACAGGGATAAACAAATCATTAATTGATAAGTAGCCTCTTCGTTTCTGGACACACAATTGCCAGTGGCTGTTTATAGAGGTTTCTGGAGTTACAGAGGCGCAGTTTCCGCCGCAGACTAATTGTGCCCCGGCTCGGACAAGAAAGGTCTCAGTTCAGCCGGCAGTCATCTTTTATCCTCTTCGTCAGTGTCACGAGTAACTCGTCAGGCTAAGAAACTATTTGCAAGGCTGCAACAGACTTGCTCATCTGGACTGGCACTGAAGAGAATGGGCCGCTTGTCTGTGGCATACCGGGGGCGCAGGTGGTGCTGCCCCATCAGCATAAACTTTGTTTTAAAGGAACGCTACGCAGGTGCACCCTGTGAAAATGGCTGCACACTTCCTGGGCCCGAGAACGAGCCACAGAGCCATGCCAACACACACACAGGCCTCCACTGTTGCCTTAAGAGTAAATAAAAAGATGGTTCAGGGCCGCGGTCACATTTTGGGTAGTTTGCTCAATAAGACAAAAACCCTCCTATGAAGCCTCCTTTAAATAGTCCTATGTCACTAGTGCTCTCAGCGAGCAGATTCAATTGTGCCGGTGTCCTCTCTGTGGCATGATATCATAGCCTTAGAGGAAGTCTTTATGTGGAGGTCGCATTGGTTTGTACTATGGATGTCATCATTTTCTTAGCCCGCACAATGTGGCACTGTGAGGCTATAGGCCAGATGGCTGAGACACTTTGCCCATCCACAGGCACACAGGGCCTTCATTGTGTCCTCCTAAACAGGTTTCATTGTGTCACTTCTGAAATTTCAGTGTCCACCACTTTGTAAAGATGAAGAATACAATTTTCACAGCTTGGGGAGACATGCAAAGCGACCCCTTTTATGATGAATATGTGTCTTGTAAAGTTCTGCCGATCTCCTTTTACATAGCGTCTATCGCTTTTTTTTTTGGGTTGTCCACTTAGGGACTGTCTTAGGGCCGGGGTACAATGGATAGGACAGAAACAACTTATTGATTTTGCAACTGAATTATTTTCTCATCATTTTGCACGAAGGAGGTTTCCGGGACTATAACATTAAAAGTGTGTCTTTGGATAGTCCTTAAAGGGGTCATTCAGGGAATTTGATGGCCTATCTTCAGGTTAGGTCATCAGTATCAGATCGGTGGGAGTCCAACTCTTGGCACCCTGGCCGATCAGCTATTCGAAGAGGTGAGCACGTAGGCCTTTTCCTAAGGGCTTATGCAGAAGACCACACAGTGTTTTGTGGTCCGCAAATTACGGATCTGCAAAACACGGATGCCACCCATGTGCATTGCGCAATTTGCGGAACAGAATGGACCACCCATAATAAAAATGCCTATTCTTATCTGCAAAACTGACAAAAATAGGACATGTTGTGGCCTTATTGAAGTGAATGGGTCCGACTCCAGCTTGGATGCGGACCCAATTAACATTCGTGTGCATGAGCCCTAAGCCAGTGATGTCACCATTAATAGTTCGCATGGCCTAGGTGCAGCTCAGTCTCAGCACAGTGAATGAGGCTGAGCTGCAATACCAAGTACAGCCACTATACAATGTACGGCGCTGTGCTTGGTATGTTGCGAGAAGGCTGCGGGAGCCTCCTCAATTGCTGGTCAGCGGGTGTCCCGGGTGTCAGACCCCCCACTAAACAGATACTGATGTTAGAAGGAGTCGGAAAACCAAAGACATGTGTAACACGCCAGAGTGGTGTTACCACTCCTTCACCCTGCTTCTATGTCTAATGGGCTAACCTGAATGTCATCTGTGTATTTATATCCAGGTCCTGTATATGGTGCAACATTAATATCTTTATGCAACTGTTATGTTCATGTAATATGCCTGGTTTGTCAGCAGGTGGCAGCAAACATGGCAGAGCTATCTTATGTAGAATGGAACTTACCATTCAATTTTTTCCCCCCTCTGGAGAGAAGTGGGCTAGCCCTATTTCATGCAGGAAGGGTGGGGACCAGTTAGAGTTATTGGCCATGGAGGCAGAAGCCTATAGCCTCAGGAGCTAGGAGTAAAGTTCCTTCGGTGAAGTTAAGTCTGACTACAGAGTGAAGTTCAGCCTAGAGAAGTTATAAAGTCAGCATGTCAGTACAGCAGAGTGATAGAAGGATAGAGCAGATTTGAGTTTGCCTGCCAGTTTAATGCTAAAGCCTGCTGGAACCAAGACAACACCTGTAAACTGTTTAAAGAAATGTTTATTCAAAGTAAAGCTGCTGTTGAACTTCATCTCAAGGTCTGGACTCAAGTTCTTTCCAATCCCTCAATTATTCCCTCTTTTTATTGCTTCGGAGACAAGGCCTGGCGTCCAGCGGTATCCAGGTAGGAGCACCAGTGTCACAAAAAGAGACATTTAGGCCACACTATACCACTCGGCATTCCTACACCTGGGACGCGAAGTAGAGGGCCCTGTGAGGCAGCGCCCTGTTGCACATGGAGAGCAAAAAACACTACAAGTTCTCTCTCTCAACTGGCTATCTCTCTGCTCTCTCCATGGCTAGATCTTTCCAACCTTCCAGCCAAGGAAGGAAGGGCTAATGTTCCGTAGGAATGAAATGCTTTGCTGTTCTTGGGTGGAGGCTCAGACTTGAACAGTATGTATTTACAATGAATGTGACATCAAAGGTCTAGGAGCACCGTGTTCGTCTCAAACATCTGATTGGTGGTGGTCCCAGGTGTTGTACCCTCACCGATCAGATGACCTATCCAGAGGACTGAATGGAATTGCAATACCAGTTGCAGCCTGTGGACAGATGTGGCGCTGCTTCAGGAAAGAGGTCAAGTGAAATTCCTGCCACGTCACCCTGAGGCCATTGATTGGCTGACTGTGCAGTGCATATAGACATCACGTCATACTACCGTTCTAGAGGGGACTTGAAATAGCAGGGACCCAGAAACCGGGACATTTTGACCAGATAAGGTTTTTCGATTAATTATTTTTATAGCATGCCTGACCCCTGTACATCTTTCATAGGTTTTAGACAACTTGTCTAAGGGTTTGGCTAACTTTGAGAAGTTCATTTTAGTTCTGAAATTTGGTTCAAGAAACGGGAAGCTTAGGTGTGGACATGAGTTTGACCATCGGCCCCCTATGTTTTAATATTGATAAATTAAAAGATGTAATGTGTGGAAGGGGTAAGAGGGCAGAGCAGTCAGCCGTCTGGATAGTGGGTTAGAAGATGTGTAAGGGCAGGTACATTTGTCACCATGTGAATCACCTGGGAGGAAACCAGGGGGCATGCTTAAAAAGAGAAGTGTCAAAATTTTGGGGCGTAGTTGAAAGTCAATGAGCATGACCTGAGTGTGACAACTGCAGTTGGCAGTAGCATCGAGTCTCACCACCTCACCACGACACTGCTCACCCAACCCACCACACCACATCCTAACAGCTAGGTCAGAGTGACAGAGATGGCCGGCAATTTGTTGAAACGACCATCCTGCTTCCCTCAGTCCAATGATGCGCCCTCTCTCAAAGTCTATCAACTGGGCAAAATGTCTTTGAGTGCATCGTAGAGGAATGTCTAGCAGTCACCGATCTCTCACCAACAGGTACACTACTCCAAAAATAGCCTCTGAGAGCATTTTTATAGGGCAGCAGGTGAAGCACTTTTACGCTCTCTTGTGACAAGACCCGTTGTCTTTATCAGACCACATCTGTAATCATTTATATATCTTCCTGACACAACTCTATGCCGTTTTCCGGCTATCCGACATTTCTATCTGGGTGCGTTATTTTATTTTTTTGTCAGTAAGTGTATTACAGATTTTTTTTCAGACTTTTTGAAGGTTGCCAGGGTTTCACGAAGTTCTTTGGCTTTTGTACAGCATTCCTGCTTTCCTTCACATATATAGTTGATAAAAATCTTGTCTTGATGCAGCCACCACCAGGGGGAGCTCACTGTCTATAACTGTGGTCATCTCCATGACAACACGAGGCCACAATGTTATCACTTAGACGTGAAAGAAGCAGAGGATTCGGAGCTATGGTGCCGTTTCTAGATGGAGGGCTATTCTTGTGAATTTTTTGATGCCTGTTTTGCCTGTTTTGAGCAGATAAAGGCTTCTCTTTTCTTCTCTCTAGTTTCCCTCATCATCCTCATCCTAGAGTTTTATTTCTCATGAACTTTCAAGCAGATGGATCCGTCTTTCTTTACCTCTGCAGGATGATTGATGGCGTCCAGATGTTACTAATACATGCACATTTCATAGTTAAAATTCAGTTCCTGACAAATAATCGTCACCCATATACAATGAGATCCACAAACCCAGCTGAACACATGGGCAGGAGAATAGCATATTTACTATATTGCTGCTTCTCCTACCCACTTAAAGGGATATTCCACTAATTACCCTTATTATTATCACTGGTGCACTACACGTTCTAATATAGACAAGCTCACTCCCATCATTTATGGAGATATTGCACGTTTTATACTTTGTCTTGTGCTCATTGCTGAGTAACATGCCATGTAAGAGCCTCCATAAGAACTGGGGAAAGGTAAATGACAAACACCTTGAAAATATTTCACTGCTAAATGATCACTGTTTCAACAAACATTTTATATGAATGAATAGCACAGGTGAATGCAAAAAACTTTGTAATATATCTTATCAGAGAAAAAGCTTGTTTCTCCCTCTAGCAACTCATTCTTCCTCTCCTCTCCATAGACTTCTAGGGGCAGCATGTGTGTATCTGTGTCTTTAAATAAGCTCTTTTTTTATCTCCTCTCTCACTGCAGCCCACTTCTCGCCCTTCCCCTTCCATAGTCTTCTATGGCCAGCATGTGTCCATGTCTCTCTGCAGTATCTTACACCCACTCCCCTCTGAGGAATCCTCTATTGGCAGTACGTGTCTGTGTCTCTCTGCACTTCCGCACTCCACTTCTGCCTCCACCCTCTATAGACTTTGTATATGTGCTGGGAGAACTGCTCTGGTGCCTTTTTCTGGCGCCGCAGCTGCTGAAAACACCTGACTGGAGTGGGTGCTGGGTGTCAGACCACCTAAGGATATGTCATCCATTACACAGTAATTACAGACGTTAGTGGTTGTCACCAGTGGCGGATTACAATAGGGACGTTCGGGTCTGCAACCCTGGGCCCAGCACCGCTGGGGGGCCCAACGCTGACCCGAACGCCCACATACTGCGGCGGTGCACGGGAGCGCATAGCTCCGTGTCCCGTCGCCGATCACCGCCATAGGCTTCAGGCCTTGTAGGCCTGAGGCCTATGCGGTAGTGAAATCCCGGCGCAGGCATGCGTGATGACGTCATCGCGCGCCTGTGCCGGGATGCAGCACTGTGACGCGCCTGACTCATCCCGCCTTCCTCTGCGAGCAAGCGCCTGGCCCTGGACATAGGTGAGTATTTATCTTTTCATTTTTTGTTCATTTTTTTTTTTTATTTCATGTGCCTACTTGGGGGGGGGGGGGGGGGTGGGGGACACACACAGGAGGACATATTATTAGGGAAGATAAATCAATTACATGGGGGGGAATGTGGGGGCTGTATGGGGCCAAATTATTATGGGAGGGAATACTATGTGGGGGCAAATTACTAGATGGGGTAGTGTGGGGGCAAATTGCTATGTGGGGGCAGTGTGGGGGCAAATTATTATGAGGGAATACTATGTGGGGGCAAATTACTATGTGGGGCCAAAATATTATGAGAGGGACTACTATGTGGGGGCAAATTACTAGATGGGGCAGTGTGGGGGCAAATTGCTGTGTGGGGGGAAATTATTATGGGAGGGACTACTATGTGGGGCACATTTATATATGGGGGCAGTGTGGGGGAAACTATTGTGTGGGGAAATTGGTATGTGGGGACAAATTACTATATGGGGCAGTGTGGGGGCAAATTACTATGTGGGGGAAACTATTGTGTGGGGGCAGTGTGGGGGAAATTGCCATGTGGGGACAGTGTGGGGTAATTTCTATGTGGGGACAGTGTGGGGTAATTGCTATGTGGGAAAATTGCTATGTGGGGGCAAATTACTATGTGGGGGCAGTGTGGGGAAAACTATTGTGTGGGGGCAAATTATTATGAGAGGGAATACTATGTGGGGACAAATTACTATGTGGGGGCAAATTATTATGAGAGGGACTGCTATGTGGGGGCAAATTACTAGATGGGGGAGTGTGGGGGCAAATTACTAGATGGGGCAGTGTGGGGGCAAATTGCTATGTGGGGGCAGTGTGGGGAAATTGCTATGTGGGGACAAATTACTATATGGGGCAGTGTGGGGGCAAATTACTATGTGGGGGAAACTATTGTGTGGGGGCAGTGTGGGGGAAATTGCCATGTGGGGACAGTGAGGGGTAATTTCTATGTGGGGACAGTGTGGGGTAATTGCTATGTGGGAAAATTGCTATGTGGGGGAAAATTACTATGTGGGGGCAGTGTGGGGAAAACTATTGTGTGGGGGCAGTGTGGGGAAATTGCTATGTGGGGGCAAATTACTATGTGGGGCAGTGTGGTGGAAATTACTGTGTGGGGGCAGTGTGGGACAAATGACTGTGTGGGGGCAAACTACTATATGGGGGCAGTTTGGGGGAAATTACTGTGTGGGGGCAAATTACTATGGGGGGATTACTATGTGGGGGCAGTGTGGTGGAAATTACTATATGGGGGTGTTGCTATTGGAGGCACTGTAGGGGCAATTCTATTATTTCTGGGGGCACTATACAGGGATTATTACCTGGAGCACAATAGAGGGTGGTATTATTACTGTGGGTCTCTAGGGGACATTATAGCTGCTGTAGACACTATAGGAACATTTGGGGTAATTTATCAAACTGGTGTAAAGCAGAACTGGCTTAATTGCCCATAGCAACCAATCAGATTCCACCTTTCATATTTGACAGCTCTTTTGGAAATCCAGTTCTACTTTACACCAGTTTGATAAATTACCCCAATTATATCTATCAGGGTCACTATTTTCTCAGCAGTATAGTTCCTGGGGCATTGGGGAGCACAACGGGCACAGTATTGGGGGTGGCAGGATGACACTGTGGGGACACCAGGATGGGGAGGTTGATGAAAAAATTGAGAAATCTAACGTGTCTGTGTTACAAACTGTAGAGACGAGATGCGGCTGAAAGAATTTGCCATGGTGGTCTGGGTCAAATGGAGGAGAAGAGGAAATAGAAGGTCTACATGACAGGAGATGTCACTGGATGTAAGAGGTATGTGGTGCTGTATTCTCCTCCATGTCTTTTTTATTACAATTATATGTATTTTAAATTTGACGACCAAATTTTTCAGTTTAGGACCCAATTTGGGGTATATTTTTTTAGTCTGAAGATGTCATATGGCCTAAGAAGAGACTGTGGCGCCCATGAAGCACCGCAGCCTCTTCATACATAAAATACTAAAATGGAGGGGGGGGGGGGGGGGGTGGGGGCCAAGTTGGGTAGACAGCCTCGGGCCTATCATGCACTTAATCCGCCCCTGGTTGTCACCTCCTCTCTGGTACCTGTGTAGGAGCACAAAATAACCCCAAAAGAATCCTCCAACTTTATTGGGGGCATTAGGATCAGTCATTAGCGAGCAGTGAGCTTTATGGTGATAAGTCCAAGGCCCCTATTTGCTAGTTGAACCCCCAAGAATAAGAACCCTAGCAGCAGACTTAATCTGCCTAGTATTATTAAGCCATTGGCAGTGGCATGCCTTCAGTGGAGGCAGACCAAGACACTGCTATGGGGCCAGGGGGTGAGGGGTGCCTGACGCTAAACAACTTTTACCAACAAGAAACCGCAGTCGCCACTTGGCAGAGCTCAGTGCAAAGAGATTATTTCAGCTCCGGTAAATGGTAACTGTATAAATTCCTATACACTCAGCTCCCTCTAGTGGTGGCTGCTGACAGACAGCTTTGTCCAGCCCCTATTCCACTTTGTCCATCATAAATAAAGTGGATGTGGTGGAGGGCAACTTTTTTTTTATTAAAATTTCTTCAGCTTATTAAAAAAAAAAAGTTAATTTGTCAGAAATCTGGGTTTTGCTCTCACAGGGGGTTCAGACCTGAGCGTTCTGAAACGAGCGCTCTGTATGCGCGATTTTTTTGTGGGGGCGTTTACAATCGCGCATACAGAGACAGGCGTGCACACATTGTCGCGCGTTCCCGAATATCTATGTGCGGGAACGCGCGACAAACGCCCAAAAAAAAGCTCAAGCACTTGTTTGAGCGTCGGGCGTTTTACAGCGCGATCGTACGCGCTGTAAAACGCCCAGGTGAGAACCATTCCCATAGGGAATCATTGGTTCTTGCCTTTTGTGCGTTTTACAGCGCGTAGGAACGCGCTGTAAAACGCTCAGGTCTGAACCCAGGGTCAGGCCCCTTTCACACGAGCGAGTATTCCGCGCGGGTTGAACGCATTGCACCCGCACTGAATCCTGACCCATTCATTTCTATGGGGCTGTTCACATGAGCGGTGATTTTCACGCATCACTTATGCGTTGCGTGAAAATCGCAGCATGCTCCTCTTTGTGCGTTGCGGTGCGATAATCCACGCAACGCAGGCCCCATAGAAGTGAATGGGGTTGCGTGAAAATCGCAAGCATCCGCAAGCAAGTGCGGATGCGGTGCGATTTTCACGCATGGGTTCTAGGTGAGTCTATTCACTGTATTATTTTCCCTTATAACATGGTTATTAAGGGAAAATAATAGCATTCTGACTACAGAATGCATAGTATAATAGTGCTGGAAGGGTTAAAAAAATAAAAAAGTTAACTCACCTTATCCTCTTGTTCGCGTAGTTCGTTCCCGGTCTGTTCTTTGCTAGCTGTGGGCTTGGGCTAAAGGACCTTTGATGACGTCAGATCACATGCTCCATCACCATGGTGATGGACCATGTGATTGGAGCATGTGATCTGACGTCACCACAGGTCATTCAGCCCAAGCCCACAGCTAGCAAACAACAGACCGGGAACGAACTACGCGAACAAGAGGATAAGGTGAGTTAACTTTTTTATTTTTTTAACCCTCCCAGCACTATTATACTATGCATTCTGTAGTCAGAATGCTATTATTTTCCCTTAATAACCATGTTATAAGGGAAAATAATACAATCTTCAGAACATCAATCCCAAGCCCGAACTTCTGTGAAGAAGTTCGGGTTTGGGTACCAAACATGCGCGATTTTTCTCACGCGACTGCAAAACGCATGACAATGTTTTGCACTCGCGCGGAAAAATCGCGCATTTTCCCGCAACGCACCCGGCTCTTATCCGGGCAAAAAACATGACGCCAGTGTGAAAGAGGCCTTAGAGGTGGCTGGGAGTAATTTTTACATATGTACTGGGAATCTGGGTGGGGCAGGGCTTAGTTTTGGGGCTCTGCGACATCTGTGTACACCCCTGGCTGGCCATAGGAACTGATTTGCGGGATTATGTGTGGGTGCTAAATGGCGATATTACTGTTTACATATTGGATATTATTTTATTTTTGCACATTATGGTGGCATTTTGTGGGCTGTATATGGCAGTGTTAGGCCTTTTTCACACGAGAGTGACGGATTAGGTCTGGATGCGTTCAGTGAAACTCGCACTATTTTGCAAGCAAGTTCAGTCAGTTTTGTCTGCGATTGCGTTTAGTTGTTCATTTTTTTCCGCGCGGGTGCAATGCGTTTTGATGCGTTTTTCACGCGCGTGATAAAAAACTGAATGTTTACAAACAACATCTTATAGCAACCATCAGTGAAAAACGCATCGCACCCGCACTTGCTTGCGGATGCATTGCGTTTTTCACGCAGCCCCATTCACTTCTATGGGGCCAGGGTGGCGTGAAAAACGCAGAATATAGAACATGCTGCGATTTTCACGCAACGCAGAACTGATGCGTGAAAAACAACACTCATGTACACAGACCCATTGAAATGAATGGGTCAGGATTCAGTGCGGATGCTGTGCGTTCACGTCACGCATTGCACCCGCGCGGAAAACTTGCTCGTGTGAAAGGGACCTTACGATTTACATTTTGCATACCATTTCTGCACATTATGGTGGCATTATGTGGGCTGTATATGGCAGTATTACTGTTTACATATTGCATACCATTTTTGCACATTATGGTGGTATTTTGTGGGCTGTATATGGCAGTATTACTGTTTACATATTGCATACCATTTTTGCACATTATGGTGGTATTTTGTGGGCTGTATATGGCAGTATTATCTTGGCACTGTATTGTGGTAATTTTCTGCTTAAGATTTGTCTACAAAAAGATAGAACTGCTTGTAGCAGTAGGACGAATCCTATAAAGTATTGTATACGGCATTAATAATAACGCACAGTTCGTGTAGGTGAAGCTACAATTCCTTCACTCGCTCTTAGTAAAGCCAACCTTGACTGGCAAGGAGAAAGGCGCTGACAGTTTGGTTTCGTTCCAGACCTTCTCAGAGCTTGTGTCTGCCAAACGCCTGTCAGTATGCAAATGCATGCAAATTCATGGCCGCTGGACGAACACCTGCAGAAAGTGACCATCCCCAATTGTGCCATACATCCGATGGGCTCCGGCTCGGAGATGCCGCTCTGCTCCCTCTTGTCAGTTTGTTATACATTTGTCAGCAATTCACCGGACGCCTAAAAACTCTTCTTTTTGTCCTTATGAACCGCAGAGCCCCACGAGGAGCTGCCAGTGCCAGGATTATGGGAATGGCTACGTTCCAGCCCTTGTGAATCCTTCTCGGGGCCTTTTGCTCCTTTGCTTCAATGCTGTAACTTGTAGGATTGTCTGATTTAAGGCAGAATGCGTTACAGCATCCAAAAATAAAAGGAAAAGTGAACTTTTCCGAGTAAACTGCTACCTGCCATGATGGGGTTGCGGCCACGTTCCGGATCTGTGTATCCTGGACCTGAAATCCGACGCCCGTAGATTGCACTGGGCCAATATGGCATTTTTTTATGTGTATTTAATACTTCTGCTGGAGAATACGGTGCCCAGGGCTGGGTTATAAGAAGGGCATGTGCTCCAGGGGTTCCCCCACCTTCAGTATATAGGAGGCCTCCACCATCCATTCTCCTTGCCCAGACTCACTCTTCCCATCTGGTTGTTGAAGGAAAACTGCTTTCCTGGTGGGTTCAAGGAAGCCATCAGCCACCTTCTCGCCATTGACCTTTTACCAGACATCCTCTTTCCAAGTGTAAAATGACAATGTCAGTGTGCCTGTGCAGCAAGCCCTTGTGTGGAGGAGGATGAGAGTGGTAGCAGCAGTAATGATAGGAGTAGTAGTAACCACAGTAGTAGGCCTGGTACTGGCACTCCCTATGCTGTCCAGTGATGCACTCTGGTTCCCTTGGGCACACCCTGTTTTTTTTGGTGTTGGTTAGGGGGCTCTTGGTGTTGATGAGTGTTGAGGTGCAAGGCAGGGTTACCGATGGAGGAGACAGACCACGCAATGCGGCAGTGACGACTTTATGACAAAGTTCTGTTCATTTTACAGGTTGCTCTACCTTTAGAATAAATCCTTGTTTGCTTCCTCAGAGGCAGGTGGCCTAAGGTTTGTCTCCCAAGCTGGCTGCATAAAAGCCCCACCTAGCAACTATATCTCCCAGGGCCAATTAACACTTTTGCAGCCTGTAGACAGGAAACATACAGTACAGTACCATAATTCCAACACATTTCTAACCCTTTTAGCAGTGATCCATCGGGTCACTTCACCCGCCTACTTGTAGTTGCAGGAAGGCTGAGTGACAGGTCTAAATATTGTTATTTTTTGGGTCCCTTTGACTTCTGCACAGAGAGCCACCTTTTCGTGTATGTGGTTACAATAGAGGATAGGTATGGCCCAAGGAAGGGATGGGGGCCCCAGAATCCAAGAAACGTAAACATTTGATATGTGATGGTTTTGATTGGAGGGGGTCTGGGTGCTGAGACCCCCAGCAATTTGCCCCGTCTACTGACCATGAGTTACAGCCTGTATTATGGTCCAGAGCTATAGTCCATTGTGGTGGAGTCAAAAAGAGTTTAAATTCACTTGTGTCATGTAATAAAGAGTATCTTTATTACATGACACAAGTGAATTTAAACTCTTTTTGACTCCACCGCAATGGACTATAGCTCTGGACCATAATACAGGCTGTAACTCGTGGTCAGTATCAGATATGTAATGTATTTATAAAGGTATGCAACTTTGTATGTAGATTAACCCAATAATTAGTGTTGAGCGAATCGAGCTTTGGATCCTAGATCCGGAGTCGATTTATTCAAAACTTTGTTTGAATGCTGTACGGAGATCCGTCTCTTTACAGCATTCAAATGTATGGGCTCCTGCCAGGGAAATTTGTTATTCCCGAAGTCTCGCGGGACATCGATTTATAACTTAGGGATTTGATTTTTACATTTTAAAACTAGTGTTGAGCGAACTTGTGTTTTAAGTTCGGCGTCTAAAGTTTGAGTTCGGGTTATCGAAGAATCCCGTTATGGATTCTAAATTCCGTTATGGTCCGTGGTAGCGGGATCCATAACGCGATTCTTTGATAACCCGAACTTTAGATGCCGAACTTAAAACACAAGTTCGCTCAACACTATTTGAAACCATTTTAAAACATGGATCCGAAGTCGGCTTCAGTACCGAGGTACCAGTCAGTACTAAAGCCGACTTCGGATTGATGTTTTAAAATGATTTTAAAGTTGAAAAATCAATGGCCGAAGTTATTCACCAAAGTCTTGCGAGACTTCAGGCATTGCTCACTTTGCCTTGCCGGAGCCCATACATTTTAATGCTGTGCGGAGACCCGTCTCGGTACGGCATTAAAACGAAGTTTGGAGTGAATCGACTTCAGATCTAGGATCCGAAGCTCGATTCGCTCAACACTACCAATAATGACCAAGCTGCTGTCTCTATTGGACCTTGCAATCATATCTTTGAAGGGTGCGGCCCTAACATGGCAGACCAAGATTAGCTCTGCCAGGGACTAATATCACGACAGGGGCCCCAGTTATAGTGGAAAACTGCAAAAATGTATATATATAGTACAGACTAAAAGTTTGGACACACCTTCTCATTCAAAGAGTTTTCTTTATTTTCATGACTATGAAAATTGTAGATTCACACTGAAGGCATCAAAACTATGAATTAACACATGTGGAATTATATACATAACAAAAAAGTGTGAAACAACTGAAAATATGTCATATTCTAGGTTCTTCAAAGTAGCCACCTTTTGCTTTGATTACTGCTTTGCACACTCTTGGCATTCTCTTGATGAGCTTCAAGAGGTAGTCACCTGAAATGGTTTTCACTTCACAGGTTTAATAAGTGGGATTTCTTGCCTTATAAATGGGGTTGGGATCATCAGTTGCGTTGTGGAGAAGTCAGGTGGATACACAGCTGATAGTCCTACTGAATAGACTGTTAGAATTTGTATTATGGCAAGAAAAAAGCAGCTAAGTAAAGAAAAACGAGTGGCCATCATTACTTTAAGAAATGAAGGTCAGTCAGTCCGAAAAATTGGGAAAACTTTGAAAGTGTCCCCAAGTGCAGTCACAAAAACCATCAAGTGCTACAAAGAAACTGGCTCACATGCGGACCGCCCCAGGAAAGGAAGACCAAGAGTCACCTCTGCTGCAGAGGATAAGTTCATCCGAGTCACCAGCCTCAGAAATCGCAGGTTAACAGCAGCTCAGATTAGAGACCAGGTCAATGCCACACAGAGTTCTAGCAGCAGACACATCTCTAGAACAACTGTTAAGAGGAGACTGTGTGAATCAGGCCTTCATGGTAGAATATCTGCTAGGAAACCACCTTTAAGGTCAGGCAACAAGCAGAAGAGACTTGTTTGGGCTAAAGAACACAAGGAATGGACATTAGACCAGTGGAAATCTGTGCTTTGGTCTGATGAGTCCATATTTGAGATCTTTGGTTCCAACCATCGTGTCTTTGTGCGACGCAGAAAAGGTGAACGGATGGACTCTACATGCCTGGTTCCCACCGTGAAGCATGGAGGAGGAGGTGTGATGGTGCTTTGCTGGTGACACTGTTGGGGGTTTATTCAAAATTGAAGGCATACTGAACCAGCATGGCTACCACAGCATCTTGCAGCGGCATGCTATTCCATCCGGTTTGCGTTTAGTTGGACCATAATTTATTTTTCAACAGGACAATGACCCCAAACACATCTCCAGGCTGTGTAATGGCTATTTGACCATGAAGGAGAGTGATGGGGTGCTGCGCCAGATGACCTGGCCTCCACAGTCACCGGACCTGAACCCAATCGAGATGGTTTGGGGTGAGCTGGACCGCAGAGTGAAGGCAAAAGGGCCAACAAGTGCTAAGCATCTCTGGGAACTCCTTCAAGACTGTTGGAAGACCATTTCAGGTGACTACCTCTTGAAGCTCATCAAGAGAATGCCAAGAGTGTGCAAAGCAATAATCAAAGCAAAAGGTGGCTACTTTGAAGAACCTAGAATATGATATATTTTCAGTTGTTTCACACTTTTTTGTTATGTATATAATTCCACACGTGTTAATTCATAGTTTTGATGCCTTCAGTGTGAATCTACAATTTTCATAGAAAATAAAGAAAACTCTTTGAATGTGAAGGTGTGTCCAAACTTTTGGTCTGTACTGTATATATATATAAAAGTAAAAAAAATAAAGTCTATACATATTATATATACTAAACTATTGTCTGTACTCATTTATATTAGAGTGAATTAGAGAATTTTTTACAATAAAGCATATTTGCACACATTCTCTTAATCAAACTAAAAAATAAAAATAAAAATCTGTAAAAAAAGTATTAAAAAACATGCTTTCATGTCCAAAAAAACAAAATGATTGCGGTAGGACAGCAAATAAAAAAATGTTTTTTGTTGTTTACACTTGGGGATCTTTTCTACAGACCCCCCGCTTGGCTGGATCCGTGATGGTAACCTGATTCCGGCTGCTGGATTACGGCTCCATCGCTGCCCGGCTGGCTCTGCAGGTCATGGGTCCCGCATCAACATTCTTGTTTGACAGTGGTCACGTGACAGCTGCAGCCAGTGACTGGATGCAGTGGTCTGTAGTGCCCTGGAGGAGGGATGCTTTGAAGTCTGGACATTTGTGGACATTTGCCCCTGTTTCCCCAATGCAAAGTCATTATCTCCTTACTTTATTTCACTTTAAATTGTTAACTTACACTGATGTATGCTGTTTTACTGTGCGACTGCATTTTATATGTATGTTGTCATATACAGACGTGGACAAAATTGTTGGTACCCTTTGGTCAATGAAAGAAAAAGTCACAATGGTCACAGAAATAACTTTAATCTGACAAAAGTAATAATAAATTAAAATTCTATAAATGTTAACCAATGAAAGTCAGACATTGTTTTTCAACCATGCTTCAACAGAATTATGTAAAAAAATAAACTCATGAAACAGGCATGGACAAAAATGATGGTACCCCTAGAAAACACAGAACATAATGTGACCAAAGGGACATGTTAATTCAAGGTGTGTCCACTAATTAGCATCACAGGTGTCTACAACCTTGTAATCAGCCATTGGGCCTATATATATGGCTCCAGGTAATCACTGTGTTGTTTGGTGATATGGTGTGTACCACACTCGACATGGACCAGAGGAAGCAAAGGAAAGAGCTGTCTCAAGAGATCAGAAAGAAAATTATAGACAAGCATGTTAAAGGTAAAGGCTATAAGACCATCTCCAAGCAACTAGATGTTCCTGTGAGTACAGTTGCACATATTATTCATAAGTTTAAGATCCATGGGACTGTAGCCAACCTCCCTGGACGTGGCCGCAGGAGGAAAATTGATGACAAATCTAAGAGACGGATAATCCGAATGGTAACAAAAGAGCCTAGAAAGACTTCTAAAGAGATTCAAGGTGAACTTCATGCTCAAGGAACATCAGTGTCAGATCGCACCATCCGTCGTTGTTTGAGCCAAAGTGGACTACATGGGAGACGACCAAGGAGGACACCATTGTTGAAAACGAATAATAAAAAAGCAAGACTGGAATATGCCAAACTACATGTTGACAAGCCACAAAGCTTCTGGGAGAATGTCCTGTGGACAGATGAGACAAAAATCGAAGTTTTTGCCAAGGCACATCAGCTGTATGTTCACAGACGAAAAAATGAAGCATATCAAGAAAAGAACACTGTCCCTACTGTGAAACATGGAGGAGGCTCTGTTATGTTCTGGGGCTGCTTTGCTGCGTCTGGCACAGGGTGTCTTGAATCTGTGCAGGGTACAATGAAATCTCAAGACTATCAAGGAATTCTAGAGAGAAATGTACTAGCCAGTGTCAGAAAGCTTGGTCTCAGTCGCAGGTCATGGGTCTTGCAACAGGACAATGACCCAAAACACACCGCTAAAAACACCCAAGAATGGCTAAGAGGAAAAAATTGGACTATTCTAAAGTGGCCTTCTATGAGCCCTGACCTCAATCCTATTGAGCATCTTTGGAAGGAGCTGAAACATGCAGTCTGGAAAAGGCACCCTTCAAACCGGACACAACTGGAGCAGTTTGCTCATGAGGAGTGGGCCAAAATACCTGCTGAGAGGTGCAGATGTCTCATTGACAGTTACAGGAAGCGTTTGATTGCAGTGATTGCCTCAAAAGGTTGCGCAACAAAATATTAAGTTAGGGGTACCATCATTTTTGTCCATGCCTGTTTCATGAGTTTATTTTTTTACATAATTCTGTTGAAGCATGGTTGAAAAACAATGTCTGACTTTCATTGGTTAACATTTATAGAATTTTAATTTATTATTACTTTTGTCAGATTAAAGTTATTTCTGTGACCATTGTGACTTTTTCTTTCATTGACCAAAGGGTACCAACAATTTTGTCCACGTCTGTATATCCTGTTCATTTGCACTGTGTTTGCACAGCACTGTGGAAAGGGTTAATGAATACTGAGAGACTTTTGGGACTTTCTAGCTAATAATGAGAAGCTAATAGTTTTCTACAGCTATCATAGGGGCTAAGAAGAGCATGTTTTGGAGGAAAAAAGCAAGACTTTTTTATCACCCAAAAAAAAGGCAAACTGACCTTTTCCAGGCCGATGTCTGATTTAGCTCTGTTAGGCTACTTTCACACTCACGTTTGGTGCGGATCCGTCATGGATCTGCACAGACGGATCCGCAACGATAATACAGCCGCATGCATCCGTTCAGAATGGATCAGTTTTGCATTGTGTCAGTGATCTGTCCCCATTGACTTACATTGTGTGTCAGGATGGATCCGTTTGGCTCTGCATCATCAGGCGGACAGCAAAACGCTGCAAGCGAGCGTAATGGAGACTGAACTGATGCATTCTGAGCGGATCCTTTTCCATTCAGAATGCATTAGAATGCAAACTGATCCGTTTTGGCCCGCTTGTGAGAGCCCTGAACACATCTCACTAACAGAAACCAAAACGCCAGTGTGAAAGTAGACTTAGGCTACTTTCACACTAGCGTTTTGGATTTCCGTTTGTAAGATCCATTCAGGGCTCTCACAAGCGGTCCAAAACGGATCAGTTTGCATCAGTTCAGTCTCCATTCCGGACTGCTTTCAGCGTTTTGGTGTCCGTCTGATGAAACTGAGCCAAACTTTTGTGAGTATAATAAAACCTAATTCTACACAGAACATTGGTGGATCTTCACTATGTGCCTTCACCTTTATATCCACAGAAGCAGTGGTGTATCTTGGTTTTGTGCTGCCCTAGGCGAGACTAAACTCGGGCACCCCCTAATATAAATTTGACCCACTTCTTCTCCCCCCTCTAACCACTCAACAGGTCCCAACCCCCTTACCCCATAAAACAACTAAGTAATAGATTTTTTGTGAATTACTTTCATTTAAGTACTTACAGTTTTTGAAGACAGCAGGCTCAGGGATCAGTGCATTGGTGGCCGGGGCCTGGCCTCAGTGTTCACGGTGACCATGTGCAGGATCCATTCTGCACTTGGATGGCAAAGCGCGGACACAAAAGGCAGGGGAGGTCGGGAGGAAGTCAGGAGGAGGAGGAAGTAAGTCTTTCAACTCCTTCACTATGCGGCGCCGGCGATACCGCTCGCATAGTGAAGGATTGGATCGGACAAGGAGCAATAAAAATATTTAGCATATTGTGTAACTATCACTAAGCAAACAAGGCATTTTGCCGCCCCATTGGCAAGTGCCGCCCTAGGCAAATGCCTTGTTTGCCTTGTGATAGATACACCCCTGCACAGAAGGGTTGTTTTGTGATAAAGACCATCTCGATGTTTGGCAGCACTAGAAAACTGACGTATCCTACCCTTACTAATACTCAGAGAAAATATCCAAAGTGAGGCAGCGCGACCCCTTCGTTTAATTGTTTAGTTCGGCTAGTAACTGTATATAAGGAGAGCAGTCAGAGCCCCTGGTGTGCTGCAGTTAGGGAACAGTGCTTGGGGGGGAGACTCTGCCAGACTACTGAGTGACCAGAGGAAGACACTGAGAAGGGGATACTCTGCCACAGACCCTGGATCACCAGCCTTGGACTGGGGTACCAGTCTTCTGAGAAAGAGATAGGAAGGTACAGCTAGCTCAGGCCTTTCCTCAGCATCAAACCCTTCTTGCCCGAGATGGAGACTGGAGAAGCCAGCCCAATGCCTCGCCTGTATTATTTTGTACCTGAATCCCTCCAGTAAAGAAGCCCACTGGTTTACTGTAGACCCTGACTGTCTGGGCTTATTTCCCATTGGGGTGTGCCACGCCTTACCATCCCATCCGGAGAGCAGCAACACTCGACGGTGTCCGGGGACCCAGTGTAGTGTTGGGGCCAGGGGCGTAGCTAAAGGTTCATGGGCCCTGGTGCAAGAGTTCAGCTTGGGGCCCCCTTCCATCATTGCTTTGTGGCCAGGGACAGGGAAGCACATTGCCTTCCTGCTGCCTGAGGCAAAAATTGAAACTGCACCCCCCCATGCCAAATTCTTGACCTAACACCTTCCCTCCAGCCAGAGATGTAACTTGACCAGCATGCACCTTCTATAAAACAGGTGTCTTCTCATGTGGCACAAGGGTCTTTGGGCCCCCTCAGGCTCCTGGGCCCGGTAGCGACTGCTACCTCTGCACCCCCTATAGCTATGCCCCTGGTTGGGGCCACCCCAAACCCAGCCACTGCAGGTCACATGTCACCCATTCGTCATGTTACCCAGTGATATAATGCATGGGTGACATGTGACCTCTGAGGCTAGTCATTGGCTGCAGCGGTCAAGTGATCCACATCAAACCGGATGTAGGATTGGGGACCTGCGGGGCAGCGATGGAACAGAAACCCAGCTGTGGGGATCAGGTAAGTATGATTACTTGGTGGGTCTGTAGAAAAGCTCCCAGGGGTGAACAACCCCTTTAAGGCGTTAGTGAGTTTTTCACAGAATAGGTAATAAATGTCTGATTACTAGGATCCCCACCACTAGGACCCCAACATCACTAGAACAGAGGTCCCAAGCCCCCTTCCACATTACACTGGTATCTGGATAAGTGATAAATGGCCATTGTGTAAAAAAAACCTTTGATTCTATATTTAAACTGTAAGATGGTGCTTAATGGGGACCTGTCACCATGCCTGGCATGACTATTTTACTAAATACTTGTATTTAATCCAAAAAATGTGAACTCTGGACTCATTTTCTTAGGATTCTGTGTTTCGCTGTTCCTCTGTTATTCCTTTTAGCAATGTATAACTTAGATTGTGAGCCCCATTGGGGACAGCTTGATCCTAATGTCTGTAAAGCGCTGCGGAATATAGTAGCGCTATATAAGTGCATAACAAAAATAAATAAAATGTATAACTAAATTGATAAGTGGATATTAACAGTTGGGGATTTGATCGTCCATAGTCTGACGACCGTATCCACTCGTTACTGTCAGTGTCAGACTTTGTAGAGACACCCCCCTTTTGACATAGGGGATGGTAACACTGAGGCAATTTATTCATAAATTTCCAGGAGGAATAACAGAAGAACGGCACAATGTAGAGTTATGAGAAAAAGATTATGCTAAACTATTTTATGGGGAATACAAGTATTTACTAAAACAGACGTGTCAGGAAAGTGGAGAAATCCCCTTTAAATGTGGACGTGCCATGTAGGCGTACCAGTGATCCACATGTATGGCCGTTAAATACGGTACGTTCCTGGCTGATTGCTAAGTCTTCCACGTTATCTCAGGATTTCACCTGTGGTGTCAGCCTCACCGCAGCGGTGCGGGTCGTGTTACTTACAGTATCGGTGGCCGGCTCCTGGGAGAGAAGTGGAGGGCTCCTCAGGGGTATTACACACAGTGTCAGCTCATTTGTCGTCCTCTGTGAGTAGTCACCCCTGGGGGGTCGGGGGGGGGGGGGGGGGGGGTTATGCTGTCACAATCATTAACTGAGCTGGAACCAATGGTCCGGAACAAATATTTAGTCACATTCAGTCTGCTCTGAAGCCAGAAGGTTCTTTCTAATTTTTTATGACATAGGAAAAAAAATATCTTTTTTTTTTGTTTGTTTTTCATTTTTAACAATGAGTTAAAAAGGAGTTGTTGTTTTTTACTATGAGGATATTTTCTTCCAAAAATCACTACATTATTATTATTATTATTTTATTAAAGCGCCATTCATTCCATAGCGCTGTACAGGGGTGATAAGGGGTGCACATACATAATACAGACAATTGCACTAATCATAAACAAGACGAGTTACAGACTGGTACAGAAGGAGAGAGGGCCCTGCCCGTGAGGCCTTACAATCAGGGCCGGCTCCAGGTTCATGTGGGCCCTTGGGCATTGACATGTCCCCCTGTGGCTCCCACATGGTATAATGACCCCCAGTGGCCCCTATACAGTATAATGACTACTAGTGGCCCTTCACACAGTATAATGACTACTAGTGGCCCTTCACACAGTATAATGAACCCCCAATCCCCCCCCCCCACTGTATAATGACCACCTGTGGCCCTGCATTCAGAATAATAACCCCCAGTCGCCCCCATTCAGAATAATGACCTCCAGTAGCCCCCACACTGGGGGAATACAGGGAGTGCAGAATTATTAGGCAAATGAGTATTTTGACCACATCATCCTCTTTATGCATGTTGTCTTACTCCAAGCTGTATAGGCTCGAAAGCCTACTACCAATTAAGCATATTAGGTGATGTGCATCTCTGTAATGAGAAGGGGTGTGGTCTAATGACATCAACACCCTATATCAGGTGTGCATAATTATTAGGCAACTTCCTTTCCTTTGGCAAAATGGGTCAAAAGAAGGACTTGACAGGCTCAGAAAAGTCAAAAATAGTGAGATATCTTGCAGAGGGATGCAGCACTCTTAAAATTGCAAAGCTTCTGAAGCGTGATCATCGAACAATCAAGCGTTTCATTCAAAATAGTCAACAGGGTCGCAAGAAGCGTGTGGAAAAACCAAGGCGCAAAATAACTGCCCATGAACTGAGAAAGGTCAAGCGTGCAGCTGCCAAGATGCCACTTGCCACCAGTTTGGCCATATTTCAGAGCTGCAACATCACTGGAGTGCCCAAAAGCACAAGGTGTGCAATACTCAGAGACATGGCCAAGGTAAGAAAGGCTGAAAGACGACCACCACTGAACAAGACACACAAGCTGAAACGTCAAGACTGGGCCAAGAAATATCTCAAGACTGATTTTTCTAAGGTTTTATGGACTGATGAAATGAGAGTGAGTCTTGATGGGCCAGATGGATGGGCCCGTGGCTGGATTGGTAAAGGGCAAAGAGCTCCAGTCCGACTCAGACGCCGGCAAGGTGGAGGTGGAGTACTGGTTTGGGCTGGTATCATCAAAGATGAGCTTGTGGGGCCTTTTCGGGTTGAGGATGGAGTCAAGCTCAACTCCCAGTCCTACTGCCAGTTTCTGGAAGACACCTTCTTCAAGCAGTGGTACAGGAAGAAGTCTGCATCCTTCAAGAAAAACATGATTTTCATGCAGGACAATGCTCCATCACATGCGTCCAAGTACTCCACAGCGTGGCTGGCAAGAAAGGGTATAAAAGAAGAAAATCTAATGACATGGCCTCCTTGTTCACCTGATCTGAACCCCATTGAGAACCTGTCGTCCATCATCAAATGTGAGATTTACAAGGAGGGAAAACAGTACACCTCTCTGAACAGTGTCTGGGAGGCTGTGGTTGCTGCTGCACGCAATGTTGATGGTGAACAGATCAAAACACTGACAGAATCCATGGATGGCAGGCTTTTGAGTGTCCTTGCAAAGAAAGGTGGCTATATTGGTCACTGATTTGTTTTTGTTTTGTTTTTGAATGTCAGAAATGTATATTTGTGAATGTTGAGATGTTATATTGGTTTCACTGGTAAAAATAAATAATTGAAATGGGTATATATTTGTTTTTTGTTAAGTTGCCTAATAATTATGCACAGTAATAGTCACCTGCACACACAGATATCCCCCTAAAATAGCTAAAACTAAAAACAAATTAAAAACTACTTCCAAAAATATTCAGCTTTGATATTAATGAGTTTTTTGGGTTCATTGAGAACATGGTTGTTGTTCAATAATAAAATTAATCCTCAAAAAGGAGGGTGAAACAGGAGCTCTGGATACATGAGGGAGGAAAGGAGACAGCAGGGGCCCCATGAGGATGAGATAGGACAGGATATGGGGGGGGGGCAGGTGTCATGGAGGCAAACTGCTTAATGAAACAGTAACACAACTAAATAGAATGAAGCAGCAGCCGATCGAAGAGTCCCCCCCCTTCTGTCCCACAGACAAGAGACAGTCACAGTGCAGACTCACTCACAGACTGTTTTCACACTTCTCTGCTCCAGCCCTGCGGTCTCTCTCCTCAGGCAGCACGTGTCCTGTGTAGAGGGGGCGTGTCCTGTGTAGAGGGGGCGTGTCCTGTGTAGAGGGGGTGTGTCTGAGTCTCTGCAGCTCAGAGGGCCCACCAAAGGGGTACTGCGTAAGTGAAATGACAGCAGTGAGAGCTCCCATCTGTATTGATGGAAGTGCTCATAGCAGCTCAGTGGGCCCCCCCAGGAGCATTGGGCCCCGGCACTTGCCCGGGGATGCCGGGTTATGACGCCGGCCCTGCTACAATCTACATGGTATGGGAGAAGGACACAGGAGGTGCGGGTGAAGTTGGTCATGGCGGTATAGAGGCAGCAGGGTCACTGGTTGTAGACTTGTCTGAAGAGGTGGGATTTCAGGTTTCTTTTAAAGGATTCCACTGTAGGTGAGAGTCTGATATGTTGGGGTAGCGAGTTCCAGAGTGTGGGGGATGCGATGGGGGATTGTGGGAAGAGGCAATAAGAGGAGAGGAGAGAAGGAGGTCTTGTGAGGATCGGAGACTGCGTGTGGGGGTGTATCGGGAAAGTAGCTCAGAGATGTAGGGAGGGGACAGGTTATGGACGGCCTTGTATGTGTTTGTTAGTACTTTGAAGTGGATTCGTTGGGCAATGGGGAGCCAGTGAAGGGACTGGCAGAGGGGAGAGGCAGAGGAGTAACAGGGTGAGAGGTGGATTAGTCGGGCAGCAGAGTTGAGGATAGATTGGAGGGGTGCGAGGGTGCTAGATGGAAGGCCACAGAGGAGAATGTTGCAGTAGTCTAGGCGGGAGATAATGAGGGCATGTACAAGCATTTTCGCAGATTCAAAGTTAAGTAAAGCGCGGATGCAGGAGATGTTTTTGAATTTGAGGCGGCAGGTGGTGGAAAGGGCTTCGATGTGCGGTCGGAAGGAAAAGGCAGAATCCAAGGTCACTCCAAGGCAGCGGACTTGGTTGATTGGGGAGAGTGCGCAGCCATTGATCGTGATAGATAGGTCTGTAGGGGGGTTGAGCAAGATGGGGGAAAGATGATGAATTCAGTTTTATCCATGTTAAGTTTTAGAAAGCAAAAGGTGAAGAAGGAGGATATAGAAGATAGACATTGTGGGATTCTTGATAGTAAGGTGGTGATGTCTGGACCAGAGAGGTAGTTTCGTGATACTGAAAGCCATGGGACTCTATAAGCTGTCCCAGGCCAAAAGTGTAAATAGAGAAGAGCAGGGGTCCTAGGACAGAGCCTTGCAGGACACCAACAGAGAGGGAATGAGAAGAGGAAGTGGTGCGGGAGTGGGAGACGCTAAACGTCCGGTCTGTGAGGTATGATGTCATCCAGGATCCATTTGTAGCACTTGCTGTAGGAAACAGAGAAGCAAAGTTTTTGAGAAAAAAAATTGGACCAAACTGACTTGATGCCAATAGAAATTCAGGGCTTGGACCTGAACTAAGCAGTTTATGCATGAAAACCTACCAATGTGTATGAAGGTGGCCCGTCAGTTATCATTGGGCAAAATGCAGCTGACCACAGTGACCACCACAGGGAAAATAGGGTATTACATGCTGGTCATAAAAATTATTGGCAGACCATGTACTTGTCACAGTATAAAGCCTTTATTGCACTGGCTGATTGTCGGCCAGTTCATTGTTAACGAGCGATGATCTGGTGGTCTAATACTGCCGCCGACTAACTGATGAACAAGCTCGTTCATCGGGCAATCCAGATTTTTAAGAATGTTTAAAAATCATTTGCCGATCGTGCTGTCTAATAGAGATCTGCTGTCGACAAACCAGTAGACAGCATGTGGACGAGCGATGGCATAACAATTGCTCCTCCCCATGCTGCGGAGGAGATGGCTGCATGTAATAGCAGTGGTCTCCTCCACTAGCGAGCAGGCGATTACCGGGAAGTAACGCTTCTTTTCCGACAATCCCCTGCTAGATCATATAATCTAATACAGGCTTAAGCATGGATCTGATCTGGTTCATAGAGGTGGGTCCTGACATCCATATACCCTAACAGGGCAAATAGAAATGAGTTCACGGTATCCAACATCCCCTCTAAAGCAGTTCTGCAGAGAAAAGCCACGTAAAAGGCTGATCTCAAACTATGGGAAACATTTGGTGCAATCTGCTGCTGAAGAGGATGCTGCTGAACGAACTATTACCATTAAGGGGGCACTCACTTTTTCTACATGGGTCTAGGGTAGTATTGAGCAAACTTGTGTTTTCAAGTTCAGCGTACAGGTTTGGGTTATCTAAGAATTCCATTATGGATTCTGCCACCACGGACCATAAGTTATGGTCAGCAGCAGCAGTGACATCACATTGACAACACATGACCACCCCCATACTCACAATGTTTGCCATATGCAACGGGGACTTAATGAGCACCGAGTCTGCCCATGTAAAAGGACCATAAGCTGGCGCCAAACACTTCCGGCAGCCGCTTATCTACCCTGATAACAAAAGACTCAGATGTTTAAATCCAGCATGACTGACCAGTGACCAGAGGCCCAGGAGAGAAAGAAGGTCCCGAGCATTGAACTGCTTCTTCTGTTCCCAGCATTTTTGTGCAGCCACCACTTGGGAGTGCTCAGTGCTTAGAGATGTTACAGCCTCCGTTGAGTGCAATGGTAACTATATAAATTCCTATGCATTGAGCTCTCCCCTAGTGGTGGCTGCAGGTGCCAAGAACCAAGAGGAGCTAGAATGGAGTACGACGGTGGTAGTGGCACTGGCCGCAACAATTCATTATGGCGGCTATCCTCTCGCCGTTACTCCCTAGATCTGGGGCAGTGACAGGAGGATGCACCCTTTCTTCTCTCGGTGTACTCTTTGATGTTGAGGTTCCTGCCCGATGGTAGTTGGGGTGCCCTTGATGTAGCTTTGTATGGGTGCAGGGCAAGATGTGTAGAGTGCAGTGGTCAGCAAATAGTCCAGGATTCAAGAAACCAGGCCAGAAGAATAAACATATGTCTTTACCCAAGTGCAAAATGTGAGTTGTAGTACATCCAATTATAGCAGTCACAGTTCCAATTGTACATGGTGCAATTCTCTCCCAGATAGCAATATATGGAATTAAGCAAGGATGACAGTTTGAAGGCACGTCTGGACAGAACGTGTCTGAGTGTGAAGGGTGTCTTAAGGGCCTCCCTCACTACAGCAAAGTCTAAATAGCTATAGTACCAGGTTACCTTACTGACTCCTATGCTTGGCCATGCAGATTCCATGGTTCTCCCCTTTCTCTCTTTTTTTTTCCTTCTCCTTCTGTAGATCAAGCAGAGATCGGTAAGTCTCTGTAGCTTTCTGAGCCTGAGAAGAGGGAGCACAAGGCTGAGGCGGATCCTGGATTCTCACCAACTTCCTGCAAGGGCTAACTCAGGATTGTTAATCCTGGCTGTGTCATGTATACAAAGCTATGCTGGGTACAATACCTGGCATAATATTACATAATTTGATAATACATTAAATAACAAACCATTTCAGATCCTCTCTGCTCTGGGGTACTGCACAGGAAGAAAGGAAACAGAGATTTAGAGCTATATGGGGGGATTTATTGATGTATTTATGTCGGCTGCTGGTGAAAATACATTATGAAATATGATGTTCAGAATGAAGCACCTGTTATGCTTTTTCTGACATAAAAGTCAGTTAAAGTGGGTAAAACGGAGCATGATTATTTTTATTACAAAAATTCCTTCACTTAATAAAAAAAGAAAAAGTAAAGTTGTTAAGAAATGTCATTGGGGGGCTACTAATTTTTGCTATGGGGACCTCCAAGGTCAGTGTACACCTCTGTGCTTGATCTATCTTTCCTCCGAGAGTCGGGAGACCACCAGACATATTAGATAGTTGGCTGGTCCTGCTTCTGGCAGCAGCTTATCTCCCAGGAGAACAAAAGGATCTGTGCAAAATATATATTGTATGTTCTCTCCGTGTTTGTGTGAGTTTTCATGCTCAACATGTATGTGAGAGCCGAGAGGGAGTCAGGAGAGATAGCTGTCGGCAAAACTATCGTTCAGCTGACTGCTATTGAATATGTATGGACAACCTAAGTAGATATCCACATCAGACAATTTCCCTGTTGGTGATTTTCCACCAGTATTGCAAGCAGAGGTCCATGTGCCTTGTGCGCATGTGAATGAACCTGTTGCTCTGCTCTGGCCGCCATAATGTATAATAGTTTGGAGGTACCTGCTGATATCTTTTGTTCTGTGGAGTTTAGCTCACAGATATAGATAGACGAAGGAACAATCAACTAATTACCGAGCACAAAGCCAACGAGTGTCTGGTAAAGAAAGCCTCTATTGTGACACAATCAGATGGGCTGGAAAGATTAGTTGAATAGTTGTCCTTCTGCCCTAATGGTGGCTATACACATTAGGCAGAGGTTAGTTGATGGTTGAACAGCAGTTGAACACAGCATCAGACTGAAGTCCCTTGGGCCCACCAGAGGAAATAGGACCTTAAGGGCCGCTTTTTATTAGGGGTCCATTATTGGCAGAGCTTGGGCCTACTGGAGGATCCTCTGGTGCTCTGGTGGGCCAGTCCGACCCAGGTTGAACTGACAAACGTCCGGTGAATGATCAATTCGCAGACACGGCCATACACATTTCAGTCCACATTGGCTGTTACAGCTGTTCAGACTGGCTATACATTTATATTTATGTTTAATGAAACTGGGCGAAGGACGAATGATATTTTCTTTTGTCTTCGAAAGATCTTACATTGAAGGAAAGATCTTTCATCTGACTGTTGAAAATTTCAAACACGGCCAAATTCTTCTCAGACAATGATGGTCCATCATCAGTTGGGTAAAAAGATCATTCGTGGTCAAATTTCACCCGACGAACAGTCGTTTTGGTTAAACTTATAATAGTCAGTTTTGATGAACTTTAGACTAATGTGTATGGCCACCTAAAGAGCTGAGATATGACTGTACCTGGCATGAGAATTGTAGGTGAGTCACCACCGCAGTTGGCAGATCAACCTGAAGTGACCTAGTGGATCAGAAGGGTTAATGTATTGTGTTCTGAACTGTGTAATCCCACATGGCTGAATATGGGCAAGCAAAAAGTTAACATCTGGCAGTCTTCTGGTATAGTTGCCAGAGTGATGTGCTGGTCACAACCCTGTCTTGGCTAATTTAGAGTGAAGTCTGACTTGGGCTATGGATGAAGCTATAACTTCTAAGCCTGGCAGAAGTTGAAAGATAATTTTTATCCAAGAAAAAAAACATTGCTGTGGAGTGAGAAGCTCTAATGAAAAGAGAACACCTGCAAATGGTCTAAGATCACAAGAAATTGTGTGTGACAGCAAGGAAACGCTTTATTATGGCTATGGACTTTGCTGCTTGTGGAGAGGGTATACTGCCTCCGGCACCCACCACACTTCTTAATGCATTGGCTGTCTGGAAATCTGCACCCTGCTGTGGGAACTAAAGTATTGATTGCGAGAGTTTAATGTGGTTAATTTTGGAAGATTGCAAAGTGTTTGGAGAGAAACTCAGGTACTACTACTGCCATCATTACCACTGCGTATATACAACCATTGGGAAAACTAATCTCTCTGTTACACCTTTGAACTGTTTCTATTGCTACTATCAGCTCCGCAACGCTCATCATCCTCAGTAAAAAGATTGTTCTATGTTATCTCTTAACTTGGCCTTGTCATTGCCTGCACCATCTACCATTCCCTGCTCCTAACCTCCTGCCTTACATCATGCCAGGCACCTAACATAAAGGGCACCCCACCTAATACCAGACAGGAGCCCCCAAAGAGCCCAGGGAGTGTCCCGAGGGAAGAATGGGTACACCCCTATTTACTGCACGGCCCAGGGAGAGCCACGTTGAGGACTGCTTGAACTGTGGCTACTACTACCCCCATCATAGCCACTACTCTCATCCTTGCTTCCCCTCCAGGTTGCTGCAAACCTTTTCCAATGGGTTTGACTTATTTTATGACATATTTATGCTAGCTCTGGATGGATAAAAAAGGGTTCATGTCAAGGTTCAGCTCTGAACCCGGACAATCCCTCTAAAGGGGGTTATGTCATAAATGATGTAAAAAATGGAAATCAGACATGATAGCCCTGTACCTCACATGGATCCAGAGATTTCTCCATTCATTGCTCCAATAGTGCTAGATTGTCTTCAGACTGGAAGCTCAGACGGCCTGTCCTTTCTGATGTATCTCATACCCTATCCCTATCACGGGTCAGGGGACTTGTCTTTTCTGCTATGGTTCCCTTTTTACCACAGCTCATATGGCGTGTCCTTTCTGCTATAGCTGCCTCCCTATCACAGCTCACAGGGTGTGTCCTTTCGCAGGGGCATGCCCTTTCTGCCACATCTCTTTGTCTATAACTGTCACATCTTTTAACAGTAGATACAGCTGGTGGCAGTTAAAGGATAGAACTGAGCATGTGCGGCCACCTCAGTAGATGGACGTGCACATTACTATACATATTAAACACTTGGGGTCATGATATGCCATTATAATGAAGTAAAGAGAATATCTCACAACTGGAGCAAGTCAATTACAAAATTAATTAACTTAATTAATTAATTATATTAATTAATTAATTACATTAAAGTAACATTTAATGGTGACAAAACCCCTTTAAATGATAAAAATTGAGTTACCTGTATGTAGCTTTATTCATAACGTGTTACTACCGAGTTCAATATATAGACAATATGAAGTAAGCTCCTAAGCTCCCCCTAGTGGTGGCTGAAGGCTGCCAGAATGTTATTTAACTCAATATGCTATTGAAGTGGAGAAATTAAGCTCTCACTGCTAAAAAAGCTATATTAAGAAATTCTGGACATTCCCTTGAAATGAGACGTTAAAATGTAATTGAATGGGTTCAGGTCGATGTGACTTCCCTTTAACACTTAGCCCTGGAGCTAATGATTTCACTGCGCGCAGTTAACATGCAGTTAGGGGGAGAAGATATAGATGTAACATCTATGGTATGGATTTCCTGGCCTTCATAATGACAACATCTGTTAGTGTGGACAGCTCTTTGTGGAAATGGAGCCATTGCTGGGTAAAAACAGAGATTACGGCTTAGGGTTTAAAGCTTAAATCTAAGTGCAGGGTCCACTAAGGTATTGTGTAGCAGGGGCCAGATTTTTCTAATCTTACAAGTCTTGCAAAGACAGAGCAAAGGTCGCCATTAGGAAACATTATGTTGTCACTAATTGGAATATGCAGATCTGAGCTGAACCTGTACCCTGTGTAAAGGACAATTTTATTTTTAAAGAAAATTGCTTTTTAAAGGTAATGCCATACAAAGATCATGTACATCCTATATGAACAGGAATCGTGCGTAGACAAGAAAAAACAACAACATTATAGGTAGATAAAAAAATAGGCAAAAAAAATTTGATATATCTCAACAGCATAAAAAAAAAAAAATAAATATATATATATATATATATATAAATAAGAAAAAAATAAAAAAGCGGCAGCACCGTCCAAAGAAAGCACGGTGCAATGCCCAAAGAAGAGACCAGCTCCGTCCCAAAATATAAAAAAATAAAAACTGGGCAGCACTCCAGAAGTTAAAAAGAAAACTTTTATTCACCCATGGGTGAATAAAAGTTATTTTACTTTTTCACTTCTGGAGTGCTGCTGGGTATATATATATATATATAGATTTATGTATATGTATCAGGAAAAGGACAGCACAACTCACTTTGCTTGAGAATGGTCCTGTGAGAGGACAGAAACATCGCAGTGACAAGTCCACTTTTTTATTTTGGTTATATATACATATATATATAATATATATATATATATATCTTAGAGATGAGCGAATCAATTCTACCTATTCGGAATTCATCCCAAATTTCTAAAAAAATTCAGATTCTAGTGAGACAGAATTTTTGTGATCCTTTTCTGTGAATAAGAGAAAGAGACGGAGAGCGCCTAGTATGCATAGTATGTATGCAGATTATTGAAGGCCAGGCAATGGTCCTCTGTGCTTCTGGGAAAGATATTCAAATTAGAGTTCCTTTAAAGGAAAAGACAACTAAGCCAATCTGATGCCAGCTGATGTAAGATTTGTTAATTTTCATATATTTTCCCAGAAATCCAGAGGAGCATTGACTGGCTTACAATACTCCTCAACATACTAGGCGCTCTCTCTCTTTGCAGAATCCAGGAGACCAGAGAGTATTATACTGTATACCAAATTTCTGGGCAATTGGAGCATATCATATTTGAAAAATTTGTAAAATTGATTTGGGTCTGATGAGAATTTTTGAAACATTTGGCGAATCAGACCCGAAAGGAATTTTAAGAAATTCGCTCATCTCTAATATGTATATATAGTGCACACTTGTTCTCTGTACACTCATAAAAAGAAAAAAAAGGAAAAAAGTAAATAATAATAATAATAAAAAAAATAAATTATAGGGTTCAAATGACTTATATACTGGTTTAGGAAAAACATATAAGGGAACCCCGGAGAGACCTCAGAGAGCCATTCCTTGCCTAGGGATCTTTTTTTTTTTAAAGCCAAACACCACTGAGAATAGTTTATGAAACATGTTGTGCACAATATATAGAATGGGTAATATGTGGACGTAACGCAGAAGACACATTTCTTCATGGTCCCTTTAATATTTAGATTCTGGTAAATTATTGATGGCAAATAATGTACATTTCATTGCCAATTATCTCACATATTTACCACAGTGAGAAGACATACAATTAATGAACCGAAGTCATCCACTTGATGAAGCCCCAAGAGATATCTTACCATGGTGATCCTATGTTTTTTTTAGTCATTGCTATAGGGCTATAGGCATCACTGATTGGTGTAGGACCCTGGGTGGACTTTCCTAGTACTAGACCTCTTATCTGGATTACTTGAATTAACTTGAAGCTTGAGTTCAGGGTCTATACAATACTGGCCCCTAGTTTAAAGATTTGAATTCCAGGATTTTTGAAAGCCCAATCATTCTTACTTTCATCCTAGTGAAAAAATAAAAAATAATAAAAATGACTGCACCACATAAAACATAAATTGTAAGGCAGTCAATCGCATTTTTTTCTCTGAAAGACGCCCAAGGACCAGAAGTTCCCTTGTTGCCAAAGCTTAGAAAAGATCACCTGGTTGTTGAAGCTGTCACCCAAGCATCCTCCGTGGCAAAAAAATCTAGGTGGCTCCCCAAGAAGGTTAAATTGAGGGTTGCAAGGTGGTGGCAAGTCATATGGTCCTAATCCCCAATACATATTGTTAATACCTAAGGGATATCATAAGGCACATCACATGGCAAATATGTCCGCAAAGCCTAGCTAGAAGACCCAAATGGATGTTCAAGGGTGAATTTATGATTTCCAAAGCATTTTCTTTCACTCATGGGTCACCATTTTTGAAACTACCCAACTTCTCAGCTTTGTCGGGAGTCCTGCATCATCTATAGATAGAAGCTAGTGTTCTTGACCATTTTGAACTTGTTTGTAGGATCCCTTAAGAATATGCTAATCACAAAGTTTTAAATTTCCCTGTAGTACCCCAGGTGAAAGGAGGCTTTACACAGTACCCATTCACATCAATGAGCTGTCGGTGCAATGCAGGTCCTCCAGAGGTCCAAGTTGTCATCTTCTTTATGGTCAGCACTCTGGTCAAGAGATGGGTACTCAGTGGTAGGGTAGCAGTCCCACAAATAGAGAAAACCATGGCACTCCAAAGTTGCATACATTAATAACAGAGTTTTTATTTTTACCAAAAATCCAGCATCAAGTATAGCACACGCAATGTTTGCGGCCAACATTTTGGACCTGGAACTTTCCTAGGAAGTGTGGAGCCCTGTTGCAGATTCCTAGGGTCAGATCCCTTATGAATATGCTGATCAAAAAGTGTACCCCAGAGCTAGAGAAACCTGGCAGTAAATGTTCAGTTTCCCTGCAGCGCCAACCACAGGTGAAATAAAGCATTACACTTTGTCTATTTGAATCAATCAGTGCAATGCAGATCCTCCAGAGTGGGAGACGCCCTTTGTAACCAATATTCACACTTTCCAAGAGAAATTCTCAAATATGGTGTATGAAAAATAATTTTCTAGACCAGACAACCCCTTTAAGCCAGCCACTACCATTGAGGGCTAAATTACAGTATGACCAGCAGTCTATCTTATCTCCTTCTGCTGTGCAGTTGACTACACTCTGTTGGTCTCTGTTATCAGCCAGTTCAGGTTAAGGATAGGCTGACCATACTGTCCACTAATAGAATGCTGTCCCCGTAATCACTCCATTACCTTTCATATCTTGCAGTTCAGAGAACCTTAACATTTCCATGTATCTGTTTACTATATTAAAGGGGTTCTCCCATGATTGATGGAAAGAAAGGAAAATCAGACCTTGTATAGCCCATGAAAATCTATTTCCAACAAAGCTAGAACCAGCCCTGCACCTCACATAGATCCAGAGATCTCACTATTCATTGCACCAATTGCTCTGCTAGATTTATTTCAAGCCAACCGCTCAGTGGGAGTGCTCTTTCTCAGGGGCATCTCCTTTCTCAGACAGGTGTTTACTTTCCACTGCTGTTCTCTTCCAATCTCAGGTCAGGGGGTGTGTCCTTTCTCAGAGGGTGTGTACTTTCTGCTGCTGCGCTCTTCCTATCACAGGTCAGGAGGTGTGTCCTTTCTCAGAGAGTGTGTTTTCTCCGCTGCTGCTCTCTTCCTATCACGTCAGGAGGTGTGTCCTTTCTCAGAGGGTGTGTACTTTCCACTGCTGTTCTCTTCCAATCACAAGTCAGGGGGTGTATCCTTTCTCAGAGGGTGTGCACTTTCTGCTGCTGCTCTCTTCCTATCACAGGTCAGGAGGTGTGTCCTTTCTGAGAGGATGTGTTTTCTCCACTGCTGCTCTCTTCCTATCACAGGTCAGGAGGTGTTTCCTTTCTCAGAGGGTGTGTCCTTTCTCAGAAGGTGTGTACTTTCTGCTGCTGCGCTCTTCCTATCACAGGTCAGGAGGTGTGTCCTTTCTCAGAGAGTGTGTTTTCTCCGCTGCTGCTCTCTTCCTATCACGTCAGGAGGTGTGTCCTTTTCTCAGAGGGTGTGTACTTTCCACTGCTGTTCTCTTCCAATCACAAGTCAGGGAGTGTGTCCTTTCTCAGAGGGTGTGTACTTTCTGCTGCTGCTCTCTTCCTATCACAGGTCAGGAGGTGTGTCCTTTCTGAGAAGATGTGTTTTCTCCACTGCTGCTCACTTCCTATCACAGGTCAGGAGGTGTTTCCTTTCTTAGAGGGTGTGTCCTTTCTCAGAGGACACACCCTCTGAGAAAGGAAACACCCTCTGAGAAAGGACACACCCTCTGAGGGTGTGTCCTTTCTCAGAGGGTGTGTACTTTCTGCTGTTGTTCTGTGCCAATCACAGGTCAGAGAGTGCTTTCTGCTTCTAACAGTAGATAGAGCTGGTATCAGTTGAAGGATGGAACTGAACATGTGCGACCGCCTCAGCAAGGTGGACAGAGGAATAAGGAAATGAACAAACAGCAGGTGGTGCTATACATATTACATTTTATGGAAAAACTCAGTGGCTATACTACATATTTAATTCCATGCATTGACCAAAGTATTTAGATCCAGGTGTTGGTTTGCAAAATGTAGAATATTTTTCATGGGACAACCCCTTTGACTATTTTACGCATATAAATTGTGGCATTTAGGGTTAGTGGCCCTTTAAAATTGCAGCATTGCTCTTGTTTTTATTATTAGGGGCTGCCATGTCTCCTGTGAAAGGACTAGATTGATGTGCAAGAAGAATACTACAGTTTAAATGGAGAAAGGCTTTGGGTCCAGCTGGCAGCACTGTACGGGAACCCCAGCTGCAGATGCCCACAATGAAATAAACTTCCCCAGCAAATGTCTCATAAATGAAACTAGCTATTTTTTTTTCCCCTCCCAACCCAAGGTAGCTGCGGCTAATCAGCTTTCACATCTTTTCAGTGTTGTGGTCACTGAGGCAGCAGTAACAGAGAAAAAATGACCCGTCTACACCCAAACAATAAGAGAATACCCCTTTTAATGTTGACAACGCCCACGCTTTTCTCTTCCTTGCAAGACTCCCCACGTAGATGCAACTGTCTGACCAGCCTTCCTCTGAACAACTTAATTAAGCAAAAGAAAAAGTGTCAGTTTCTGCCAACCCCACAAAAATACTGAGCTGGTAGGGGGAAAAGAAAGGGCCCGCTGCATTCCGAAACTGGCTCACAAGAGAAAACTCGTGCTTTCCGCCAGTGCCAGGAATAAGCTCACATGCTATTGTTGTTGGTCTAATGAACAGGGCCTGCTGCCTCCTGAACCATATCAAACATAGTTAATTAAAACTGCAGGGATAGACGGCCTGGTACACACAGCCGCAGTCCTGACCGGTACAGTATGGCAGCGTCTGGACAGCTACCAGGGTTCAGAGTTTAGGGGGAGACTTTAGGTATTTTTCTGTCTATTTAGTATCTATCTATCATCTAAGCTCTAGGTCCAAGTGTCAAAAACGTAAAAAAGAGGTAGCACTCCAAATCAGGTGTAGGGTGGTGAACCAAATTTTATTCACCCCCAAATGCAACGTTTCAGCCCAACTCAATGAGAGCCTTATGCTTGAGAAAAGCCTCATTGAGTTGGGCTGAAACGTTGCAGTTGGGGGTGAATAAAATTGGATTCACATCCCTTCACCTGAATTGGAGTACTGCCTCTTTTCTACATTTTTTATCTATCTACTGTCTATCTATCTATCTATCTATCTATCTATCTCCACCTCATATCTATCTATCTAGCCACACACACATAATTTTTCACTTTATAAAATGCACCTAATCATAAGATGCTCCTAGGTTTTAGAAGAGGACAATAAGAAAAAATATTTTTCATATCAGACCTCAGGTTAGAACCCCAATCAAAGCCCCAATCTTCATCAGACCTCAGATCAGATCCCCAATCCTTATTTGACCTCACATTAGACATTAAGATAATTAATAACTTACCTCACCTGCTCCAGACGGCGCTGTCTTCCTGCACTCACCGTTCCCTGGTCTTCTGCTGGGGCTGCAACCTGGCGTGGCACAGCATCATGTCACAGTGCAAGCCTTCGTGTACTACATTCTGATGCTGCAGGCAGTCAGGACACTGCAGGGTGGCTCCCGGAAGAAGACCAGGGAGCGGTGAGTACAGTCAGATCTAGCAGCGCTGGAGTCACCGTTTCCCGCTCCTCCTGTATACTATTGAGCACTTCCATAATGGAAGTGCTCATTATTATTCGCTTTGTCAGATGCACTGCCATTTATTCACCACTTTTAGGGTAAAAAAAAAAGTGCATCTTATAAAGTGAAAAATATTGTAGGCTTATTGTATTGTTGTGGAAAAATCTAATCAGCAATCACGTCTGTTTTTGGAAATCTAAAGGCTTGTAAGACATGTCCATTGACTTTTAATATTAGACATCCAGGCCCCTCTTGGATTCCTTTATTGTACTCACCATCACCACCTCCTCAGGGCAGAGAGTTCCATAGTCTCACTGCTCTTACCGTAAAGAATCCTCTTCTATGTTTGTGTACAAACCTTCTTTCCTCCAGACGCAGAGGATGTCCCCTCGTCACAGTCACAGTCCTGGGGATAAATAGATGATGGGATAGATCTCTGTACTGACCCCTGATATATTTATACATAGTAATTAGATCTCCCCTCAGTCATCTTTTTTCTAAAGTGAATAACCCTAATTTTAATAATCTTTCTGTGTCCTGTAGTCCACCCATTCCAGTTTCTACTATAAACCTGCTCAATCTCTGCTATGTCTTTCTTATGTGCCATCTGACTAGTGAGCTGTAAAGTGACAGAGTCTGTCCCACAGGATTGGCCCATAGCAAATGTGGTGCCAATATTCAAAAAGGGGTAAAAAACAGGGCCCGGGGTAGCAAAAGAGAAATAAGTCAATGGGGTAGTGCTTGGGGATCATCCCCAATAACAACTACCATTTAACGACCGCCACAATATATGCATTAGATCGAGAGGAAAAACAGAATTCACCTTATGACATTTGAAATTTATGTGTGCTTGCCGGGGAGGGTGATGGGGGGGACAGTTACTTCCCTTTCTCAACCCCCGCGCCACCATTTAGTTATGCATACCCTCGGGAATTCCTTATTTGTTATTTGTATATTGTAAACTGGATGTATGGGAAAACTTGCTATTCCTGGTTGATGCAAAATGTTAAAATGAGCATATGTAAGACATCATTGGAAAAATTGCTTGTACAATGTTTTTTGTTTTTATTTTTACTTCTCAATAAAAAGAAATTTGAAAGAAAAACAGAGCCTGGAAACTACAGGCTGGTAAGTTTAACATCTGTCCTGGTCAAAATCTTTGAAGGTTTTCTAAGAGATGCTATTCTGGAGTATCTTAATGAAAATAAATGTATAACACTGTATCCCCAGATTTATGGAGGATCGGTCATGTCAAACTTATTTAATCAGTTTCTATGAGGAGGTAAGTTCTAGACTTGACTGCGGCGAATCAGTGGATGTCATATATCTGGACTTCTCCAAAGCATTTGACACTGTACCACATAAAAGGTTAGTATATAAAATGAGAATGCTCGGACTGAGAGAAAACGTCTGTATGTGGGTAAGTAACTGGCTCAGTGACAGAAAACAGAGGGTGGTTATTAACAGTACACACTCAGATTGGGTCACTGTCACTAATGGGGTACCACAGGGTCGGTATTGGAGGGGTCACCATCCCCAGTTAGGTGGTGGCACAATATGCTGGCATACCCACTTCTCCAACCACATCGCTTTCCTGCCCTTCAGGTCGGAGCTCTTCTTCTGCCATCTGCTTTTCTTCTTTTCCACATCATCTAATATCAATAGAAATATGTCATCAGGAACATCCAGCTCCTCCTTTCTCTGTATCTTGCTGACTTTTCTAGTAAGTAAAGCCAGGTAAAGAAGAGGATGGTCATCATTAAGACCTGGCCCCCCCTAAGGGGTACAGACTGGATGGTATTGGTTGGAAGACTTGCATAAATAATAAGACAGATAGATAGATATTAGATAGATAGATAAAAGATAGATAAATACAGTGCCTTGAAAAAGTATTCATACCCCTTGAACGTATCCACTTTTCTTCACGTTACATCCACAAACTTAAATGTATTATATTGGGCTTTTATGTGATAGACCAACACAATAGCAAGTATTTGTAAAGTTCAAAGAAAATGATACGGGTTTTAATTTTTTTTTATAAATACAAATCTCAAAAGTGTGGTGTGCACTTGTATTCAGCCCCCTGTACTCTGATACCGCTAAATAAAATCCAGTGTGACCATTTGTCTTTAGAAGTCACCTAATTAGTAAACAGAGTCCACCTATGTGTAATGCATTCTCAGTATAACTACAGTTGCTTTGTGAAGGCCTCGGAGGATTGTTAGAGAACATTAATGATCACACAGCATCATGAAAACTAAGGAACACACCAGACAGGTCAGGGATAAAGTTGTGGAGAAGTGTAAAGCAGGGTTAGGTTGTAAAAAATATCCCAAGCTCTGAACATCTCATGGAGCACTGCTGTATCCATCATCCGAAAACGGAAGGAGCATGGCACAACTGTAAACCTACCAAGAAGCAGACAAGAGACTCATGTTCACTCTGGAGACGCTGCAGAGATCCACAGCTCAGGTACGAGAATCTGTCCACAGGACAACTATTAGTCGTGTACTCCAAAATTCTGGCCTTTATGGAAGAGTGGCAAGAAGAAATCCATTTTTAAAGCAAGCCATAAGAAGTCCCATTTGCAGTTTACCACAAGCCATGTGGGGGATACAGCAAACATGTGGAAGAAGGTGCTCTGATCAGATGAGACCAAAGCTGAACTTTTTGGCCTAATCGCAAAACAGTATACTAACCCCGCACATTACCATGAACACACCATGCTTTTCTTCAGTAGAGACAGGGAAGCTGGTCAGAGACGATGGTAAGAGGGATGGAGCTAAATACAGAACAATTCTGGAGAAAACCCCGGTAGAGGGTGCAAAAGACTTGAGCCTGGTGCTCAGGTTTACCTTCCAGCAGGACAAGGACCCTAAACATACAGCCAGAGCTACAATGGAATGGTTTAGATCAAAGCACTATTCATGTGTTAGAATGGACGAGTATCAGTCCAGACATAAAGCCCATTGAGAATCTGTGGCAAGACTTGAAAATTGCTGTACACAGACGTTCTCCATTCCAATCTGACTGAGCTTAAGATATTTTGCAAAGAAGAATGGGCAAAACTTTCACCCTCTAGATGTGCAAAGCTGGTAGAGACATACCCCAAAAGACCTGCAGCTGTAATTGAAGCAAAAGGTGGTCCTGCAAAGTATTGAAGTATTGAGGGGGATGAATACAAAAGCACACCACACTTCTTCAGATTTTTATTTATTAAAATTTTGAAAACCATGTACCATTTTCTTTTCACTTCACACATACTTGCTACTTTGTGTTGGCCTATCACATAAAATCCCAGTAAGTACGTGGATTTTCACGGACCACGGTCTGTGAAAACCCGTCCTGCTGAGCGCACGAGAGCACGGCGTCATTGGTTGATATGATGCTGTGCGCTTCGTGCCGCCGCCGCTGTACAGTAATAAACTCGTGTGGGGGTATGAACACTTTTTCGAGGCGCGGTAGATAGATATTAGATAGATTGATAATAGATAGATAGATATAGATTACATAGATATTAGATAGATAAACATGTTTACACGCAATTTACACTGGGACTCACTTACTTGCCGGAGCCATACTTACTGTGTATTCTTCTGCCATTGACAAAAAGTGGGAGGTATAGTAACAAGGCCGGGCTTGATAGATTGCTGTTGTTAGATGCAATTTATGACCTGGTACTTCCTCTGGAAGACTTCCCACGTTGAATTGTTGAACATCACTGACCCTGATGCCCAACACAAGGAGGGTGGGAACTTACACAGATGTCTGGTAACTGTGGAAGGTGCAAGACTCCAGAAGAAGACCCTACATGTCATCTATTGGAGAGTAGCGGTTAGCAGGGGTCAGGGGGAGGCCCAGGCCGATGTGTGCGCCTCAGTGTTTTTGGTGCAGTTTGTTTTTTGATTAGTGCAGTTCATGACCAGGGCACCCACCTGAATAATAATTAGGCTAATTCCCAGAATGACTGCTTAGTATAGGGTGCACGAGAAGCCTTAACATATGGATCTCAGCCCTGGGAAACGTAGAACCTTCTAGGATCCAGATGGCTCATCCTAACGCATCTGGAGCCAAACTGGAGATGTCTTTACAATGCACCTTATGAATGGAGGATGGCCGGCATTAAGACGGAATTAGCATATCTGTTTATAACATGAAATTCGCCCCTTGCCTGTTATTTCTCCTCTGTCCTCTGATTTACTGCAGTAATTTAGGAGGATTTATCACTCTGGAAAGGACGTCTCTAAGATGAATCCCAGACCGTGGAGACTGTACAGGTTCTACAGGGGAGGTGTGTCAATTAAATCATCGGATGCATCATTTTACTTAATTGTGATAGGGCGTGATCTGTGCCACATTTATCAAAATTATACACGTGACCTGGGCCTCATTTATTAAAACTTTCTAAAAGAACAAATGTCTCCGTTGCCCATAGCAACCAGTCAGAACTCGGCTTTCATTTCTAAAACTGCTCCTGTAAAATGAAAGCTGAGCTTTGATTGGGTGATAAATCTGCCCTCATGGCAGTGGCGTGCCAAGGGGGAGACGGACTGCCCCGGGTGCCTGCTGACAGGGGGTGCCAGATGCAATGAGCGCTTCCATCAATACAAATGCTTATTTCTAGAGCGCAGGGGAGCCAGCGATCCTTTCACTTACTGACTGCTCAGCTCCCCGCGCTCCTCCCCAACTCCAGGCCGGCTGCTTCACCATCCCTGCAGACACAAATTGCGCTACTGGACTGTGTAGGAGGTGCCCAGGAATCTTTCTGCGCACTCCTCTCACACAGCGCGATCTGTGCCTGCAGGGGACAGCTGGATCTAATCATCAGGAATGGGACAAGGAGAGTAGTTACTGTTTTTTTTTATTTTATTAACACTAAGAGGGCACAGAGAAGGCATTACTACTGTAAAGGGGGCACAGAGATGGCATTACCACTGTGAAGGGGGTCACAGAGAGGGAATTACTACAGTGAAGTGGGCACAGATAGGGCATTACTACTGTGAAGGGGGTCACAGAGAGGGTATTACAACTGTGAAGGCACAGAGAGGGCATTACTATTGTACAGGGGCCTCTCAACTGTTATGGCGGCACCGAGAGGACATATCTATTGTGAGGGTGGCACAGTGAGGGCGTAACTACTCTAAAGGGGGCACAATGAAGGGATAACTACTATGAGGGGGGCACAATGTGGGCACAACTACCATGAAGGGGCGCAATGAGGGCATAACTACTGTGAGGGAGGCACAATGTGTATATTACTACTGTGAAGGGATGCATTGAGGGTATAACTACGAGACTATGAGAGGGGGGCATAATGTGGGCATATCTACTGTGAAGGAGAACAATGTGGGCATAACTACTGTGAAGGGTGCACAATAAAGGGATAACTACTGTGAGGGGGGCACAATGTGGGCATAACTATTATGAGGGGGGCACAATGTGGGCACAACTACCGTGAAGGGCTGCAATGAGGGCATAACTTCTGTGAGGGAGGCACAATGTGTATATAACTACTGTGAAGGGATGCATTGAGGGTATATCTACTGTGAAGGGGCGCAATAAGGGCATTACTATTGTGAGGGGGCACAATGTTTTTAAAGTATGGGGGGTAACAGAGAAAGGACCCACCCTGGATGCCAAACACCTTAGGCATGCCACTGTCCCATGGTACATTCATTACCATATTTCTTGCTTTATAAGATGCATTTCGATTTTAGAGGAGAAAAATCAGTAAAAACCTTTTTCATCAGACTCCCAATCTTCATAAAATTCCCATATTGGACCTCAGATAAGACCCCCATATCAGACCACAGATCAGACCCTCATATCAGACCACAGATAAGACACCCATATCAGACCACAGATCAGACACCCATATCAGACATCAGATCAGACACCCATATCAGACCTCAGATCAGATCCCCATCGCAGACCAGAATTGTTGTATGTATGTACAAACTGTCATGTGAGTAGTAAATAGTATGCAAAACAAAATAAATGTGGTGCATGCCATGTACTCCACCTTTTGGGACAATTTCTTTGTGTTTTAATATTCGATAATGTGTAGTAGTGGTATTATACATAATATGTACCGTAGTTAGAGATGAGTGATTCAGGTCAAGTCAAATTCTTTCCGAATTTCTAATTGTGTTTTGGCGAATCTGAAACTTTGGGATTCATCCAACACGAATTGCTCAAAATAGCTGCTGCCATTTTACAGTTCAAAAGAAAGCATTTTTGGACTATTTTTTTACTTTTAAAGTAAAATCCACTAGCACAGTGTTTTATTATCCTACCATCCATTTACCTATAGCCACGTTAAAGATCTTGAAAGGGGTTGGGTTCAGTCCTAGGAGACCCCAGAATGTCACACAGAAATTTTCATCGCAAACCTGAATTCGGGTCGCATTGAATCTGACGCCTCATTGACACAGGTCTTACTATCCATCACTTTCATTCTATTAATACTTTTCTTCTATGTCTCAGAAAGGCCCTTTGGCCTTCTAGAGTACCTGGCCCAGATGGACCTCCTATAACTATACATCACTAAGTAGTGAACCTATATACCACTTTTGAAGCAGTGGCATATCTACTATACAACCTCTTTCTATAGCCCTTTCAGAACATATCAACAATAATATAATGCCCAGTTCAGGATCTTGCTCTAAGAGCTTCTACGAAGACTTGTATTAGCTCTGGAGGACCTGGCATGTCTACACATTACGCCTACAGCCCATGGCTTTCAGAGATTATCCCAAAAAGTGAATTTTACCATGATCATGCCAAAGTGGAGGATGTTTTTAATACCTATTTTAGTATCAGATTTTTCAGAATTTGGAATTGTAGCAAATCTACGAAAAGTAAGGTTTAACTGGGTTTTCTGATGGAAGACCAAGACCCTCACCAATAATGAGAACTAGATTGTCTATTTGAGAAGAGCAGTAGCTCCATTGAAATTTATAGGGGTTACTAAATTCCACTTATGAAAGGATGAACCATTCTGAAGAACTTGATAGTTTGGAGCCAGCTAAATATGGTACTAGACAGGTATGTTATGCATTCTGGTGGATAAGGCCACTTCTTCTGCAACAGGAAGACATTGGCCCGAAAATTCCAGCATGACTGATCCTCCTTATCCCCTAACAAAGCATGGCCAGAGAGGTCTGCTGGGACCTATACATATTAAAGTTTCAGCAGATTCTGCCAAAAACGAGGGAGCATGTCAACACGACTCTGGTGTGTAAGGAAAGCATTAATCCTCTGCTAATTAGTGGTAATTTAATTACTAGGAAAGCATAAGTATTAGAACTTGCAAACGCTCATGGCCATTTTATTAAGCGGAGCCGTATTGAGACTGTCACTGTGCACAATGCTCCTTCTTGCTTCTGTTGTCATCACATATGACATGTCACTATTTTCTCAGATGAAGTTCCTATTCTTCCTCTTGACAGATCTCATTCTGGCTCAAGTTCTCCTGAAATAAATTAAAGGATCTATTAATGAGGATCTATTTCTATATTCTTTTTACGTAATTTCTGAAAAAGTCAAATTTTTGGGGTCTTATATGCTAAAATTACTTCAGATAACACGTGGACTAGACTACAAGTTCATTCATGGGTGTATTTGATTTGCATAATATTCTATGGGTCACACTTCTATTAAAAGGGAAAATGGGTTTTCCCACTACTAAAAAGGTTTTTAAAAAAACAGTCCTGGGGCTTCCTGGGTCCCCCGTTGGTCTCTGTTTCCTGATCCCTCTTGGCATGGATATGTGACTGCTCAGCCAGTGATTGACTCATCTGTCACATTTTCTGTGTTGAAAGGCAACAAACTCAGCACAGCTACATCTGACAAACTCAAGGTTGTCATACACTTTAGATGAACATTTGCTGAACCCAACCATTGCTCTGACTCTCCCCTGACAAACCTAAGGTCGTTATACAAATAAGATGACCATTTACTGGACCCAGCCATTGCCCCGACTCTCCCCTATCGGGGTGGTCCGGGTTTAGCTCTGAACCCGGACATATCATACCATTTTCACCCAGGCAGCCCCCCTGACTTCCTTTGCCCTGCGCTAAATTGCGCAGGGCAAAGGCATTTTCTGGAGTTCCTGTGACGCACTGGGCTCTCCATAGGGCTGCCAGGCGGAGGCTCAGCCAATGGTCATCGAATCTGCATGACCACCTTAAAGGGGTTGTCCGGGTTCAGAGCTAAACCCAGACATACCCATAATTTCACCCAGGCAGCCCCCTAATGTTAGCATCGGAGCATTTCATGACACACCAGCAGTGTGTTCGGTGACATGACCGGGCTCACTGCTGGGTTGGCTTTAGCGCTGCCCTAGCCTGTAAAAGGGCTAGGACAGCGCTAAAGCCCCCCCGTCAGAGCCACTGATGTCACCAAACATAATGCTGGGTGGAAGTCTCTGCCCGGCAGTGTGTTATTGTAAATTAAAGAGCCCTTGCCCTGCGCGATCCAGCGCAGGGCAAAGGAGAGCATCGGAGAATGAAATGCTCCAATGCTAACAACAGGGCATGTCTGGGTTCAGCTCTGAACCCGGACAACCCCTTTAAAGTGGTCATACACATTCGATGACCATTGGCTGAGCCCAACCATTGGTCTGACTCTCCTTCAACAGCAGATGGATTGATCAGGCTGTTGGACTTCAATATGCCTGTTTCTTTTGTTCTTGGGTGTCAATGGTGTTTAACAGTGGCTTACACCCCTCTCCCCATTCAGGGTTACATAATGTGTGTTTGTCCAACAGCTATCTAATATATATAGACACTATATACTTCTAGTTATGTGAACATGTACAACGTATGCATCTGGAAAACTTCTAGAACATATGCCGACATTCCCTCAGCAGACTCTAAAGGATTGTCCTTTCAGCCTCTGTCAGGATGACCATACGTTGTAGACTTTAATTGGTGTTATGCATCAAACAATACTCTCAATGTATACATCTGACTGTAAGCTCAGGCGTGATGTGAACAGAGCCTCATATCTAGAACTATCTAACACAGCCTACAAAGCAAGGCTTAATATATAAATTTCTGAAAATAACTCAACATGCTTTATGTTTATACCCTTCTCCGCACTGGTGAGAGCTGAAAACCAGGTTTTTCACCATTTTTATTTCATCCCTTGAACTCATTATATTTTAATTATTTTGAACTCCCCCCATGTCATTGAGTAATGGATTAGAAACCCTTTGTTCTTCTGTCCTTCTTGGGAAAGTTTAGTTGTGAGGCCAGTGTAAATGGTATTACTAGAAGTGAAATGAAATGCTTCTAAGCTATAGTCGTTCCTTCAAAGCTGCTGCCCCAAGATGTAGTTGATATTGTGTGGTGACCTTTTCACATCAACACTCCAGGCCTTTGTGCCATGAAATTGGTATCCCCAGTCTTGAAGTGAGAGGATTCCAAGAGTGACACTGGAGCTGTCCTCCTTCTTCAATTCCTGGTATAGAGGTGGCATGGCTGGAGTAATTTCCTCTTGAAAATAAGTGCAAGATAAAAGTAAAGCCAACAGATTATGGATGACCACTTTGAGCTCCACCTACCAATCTCATTTCCATGCTGAAGTGTCTTCTAGCCATGATTACATTGGGCTAAAAAGGGTTTAGTCATGTTTTGATCTGAAGCAATATGTAACCTAACTTTGCCCCGGCCCATGTCCTCTTCAAGATAAATAGAGGTTTTCCATTGATCAGCCTGAAGATACAAAATTCAAGTGGCGACAGAAAACTCTTCTTGTGTTGTCGGCATTAGGGAAACCATTTAGTGACAAAATGGATTTTCTGTTCATTTACATAACAATTAAAACCTTGCGCCTTCTTTGTTCCTTCTTTTGTAACTTTGTTCTAATGGGCGACTTGTGACAAAATATTTCTCAATCACATTAATTTGAAACCTAATAGACTTTCTTTGTGCTGTGTCCATTATACAGATTCCAATTTAGCCTACAGTATCTGGTTACTTTCTTGGCTCTTCCTTGTGGTTCGGCCATATCAATTCTCCATCCTTCACTAAAAATAATGCAATTTTATTCCCATATTTGTAATTGTATTGCATTTGCTTCTGATAGTACAAGTTATAGTACAACTATATTATTTGTAGGATGAGGTCGCATTAGTGGGGTCAATACTACTGGACTGCTCCTTAAAGAGGTTGTGCAAGAATGGGGGGGGGGGGTAGAAGAATTTGACAAACACTCCCACTTGGCTGGACCTGTAAAGGAAAGCTTACATACCTACTTCCCTTCGCTGGCTCTCCGCTCCTTCTTCTTCAGACATGCAATGCTCTGCTGGGCTCCATCTCTGTCAATTTCCCGTTTGACATTGCCTAAAGCCAATCACTGGCCACAGTGGTGACTGAATCACCTAACATCATGTGACCATTTGTCATGACGTAACGGGATCTGGTCACCACCATGACCAATGATTGGCTTTAGGCAATGTCAAACGGGACGTTGACAGAGATGGAGCCCAGCAGAGCATTGCATGTCTGCAGAAGGAGCAAGGAGTCAGTGCTGAGAAGCAGGTAAGGAAACTTCCCTTTAGAAGTCCTGCCACGTAGATTACCAATACCCCCTCCCCATTCTTGCACAACCCCTTTAAGGTGTCCATACACATTAAGTGAACTCAACCAAACCCAACAATGTTTTAGGAATCAGCCAACAACCTAATGTTTATGTGACCCACCAGATCATCCCCTGATAGCAAATTTCAAATACAGTTCTTAAGGAAGCCTGGATAAGGCGCACATTTTGACACAAGTCTATGCCTGCTCATAGCTTAGGGCAATGTTATCAAATAACTCGCCTTTACTGAAACTGACATATCATATGCCATTCAAAGTAAAGGAGATAGTTGCACCAAATTTCCAAAAAGTTGCTCACCTCAATAGATTTAGCATATTTCAAACTGACTGACAGTCAGAAAATCAAATACATGCCATGGTGTAGATTTGGTCCACAATTTGTGCCATTTTCAGGCTTTCTTCTTCATAACTCATTGGCATGAGCTGCGTAGTAAATGTGCACCAATGTATCTCCTGCTGACTACACGAAAGCTTTTCCTTCAGAATAATCTAAGATCTTTAGTTTTCTCAAGAGTAACACCCAACTAGTGAGCGAGGTCTTCTCTTAAGGCCACCATACATACAAGAGAAACATGGTCCGACCCCACCAATTTCAGTGGGACAGACCGACTATCTTGTGTGTATGAGGCAAAGAGGGAGGTCTATCTTTTGGGAGAAGGTAGAATCATGTATGTTGGATTTCAATGTCTGATCCAACTGGAGATTCAGCCTCATTTGGTCACTCCTCTGTTTTCCTTAATATTAATTGATATCAGTCACTAGAGATGAGCAAATTTCATGTTATGAAATTCATTCACACTTCGATTGGTGGTAAAAGCAGAATTGCATTATGGATTCCATTACCATGGACCATAACGCAATTCTATGACAGAATGCATAACGGAATGCCTTGGACTTCCCTGCATAACGGAAACGGGACGGATCCGTTTTGCAGCCCATAGACTTCTATTATGATGGAAGGAATAATGGAATGCCTCTAAAGGCTTTCTGTTATGCATTCCGTCATAGAATTGTGTTATGGTCTGTGGTAACGGAATCCATAAGGCAATTCTGCTTTTACCACCAAACGAAGCGTGAACGAATTTCAAAATATTTGTTTTCTTCTTCCACAGCACGGGCATGGCCACCTGATCCTGTTCTGCCAACCAGCTGCTGGCATCAGCAGTATTGTGTCCACAAGAGACAGCGGTTGGGTGAAGAGTAGAGATGAGCGAATTTCTTCAAAATTCGATTTGGCTGCTTCGCTGAATTTTACAAAAATATTCGCTTTGTGACAAATGACAAGAAGTGGGGGCAATGACAGGGAGCTGTGATTGCGCCGCTCCCCATCACTTGTACCCCTCAGATGCCGTGCTCATACATGATTGTGGCATCTGACAGTAAAAACAGTTTAAAATTCACAGAAAAAAAATGGAATCATACTTATCGTCTCCATTTGCTCACGATGGGCTTGTCGCCGCCATCTTGCTTTAAGATCTGGCGCAAAATCTTGCGCCGCCTGATATGACGTTGTCATTCCAGCTGTCATACATCACCATGCGCGGTATTTCGGCCGAGATCCTCAATCAAGATCGCGGCCGGCCCGTCTCGAGCAAATGGAGGAGGTAAGTATATATTTTTTGTTTTTTTACACTATTTCAGGTTAAATCGATTCGCTACCACAAAGCACAAGGAAATTCGGCTTTGCGGCGAATCAAATGTATCCTGAAATTCGGATCGAATTCCACTTTGTAGGATTCAATTCGCTCAACTCTAGTGAATAGGATCAGGATGCATGTCGCCATTTAGCCCCAGCCTTACGGTGTTGTCCCAAGATATGCTTATAGCAGACATAGATTTCATTTTCTAACTTTAAGGCAGTCCAAAATGCACCCGATTCATTAAGAGGCACATGCCTACTAGTATACCTGGCGCAAATCACTCAATCAAACTTGATTTTTGGGCTGGTATTTGAAAAGACCTAATAAATGTGGGCTCATGTATTTCCCCTATACATTGCCAAAGAAATCAATCAACAACGGTACCGAAAATTGAATTAAAAACTGCTCCAACTCGCTCAATCAATCTACAGAACGTCAAGATTTGTTTAATAACAAAAAGTGGAACTGAAAAACATTTTAAAATGTTTCAGTCCACTTTCCCCTTCTGACCCGTTACTGCCGCCCTTCAGTTACGGATAATTAAGAAGTACAGTTCTCATGAATAAATCAGGCTTTTTCAAGCCCAAAAAGCAATTTGGAGATAAATACAGTGAAGTTTAAAAAAAAAGAGAAAAAAAACCCTGCATGAACAGAAAATTAATGGTCCAGCAAAAAAAGTTTCTCCCAATTGTGGCCCCAGCCAAGCCATGCCAGCTATATGTAAATGTATGCATCGGTCTGGGACCGTGTGTCCACTTTGATGTTACCATCTGAATTTAATTCTGCTTTTGTGATGAAATCAAGCCATTAAGTTTAATCTCACTTAATAGTAAGAAACTCCCTTTGTTGGCTTCTATCCGTAACATATTCTGTGCCGAGCATATACGGTTTGGCATTCAGAGTTCACTATTAATCCGCAATGCCTGGTAATTGCTTCATCTCCAACTTCTCTTTCCAATTCACAAGAGAACTGATTGCTGTCATTCTCACCCTATACATTAATACACTGTTTTAGTCGGCCTACTTTGGCTCGGTGAACCCTATCAAGCTGTCCACATTTTCTGGACATGTGGGCGTATTGTAAAGTGTTAAATTAAATTCTCCGCTGACCTCCTAAACACCAAAATCTATTAGGCCTGTGTGCTTCAATGATTAGGGAGCCTGCTTTTACCACTCAAAAACCTGCAATGAGAAGAAAAAAAAGAAACTATTTAGCCTAAAATGGAAAGTGACCAAATTTGACCAGTTGAATTTTTACCTGGAGTTTCATTATTGAATTATTATGAATTGTTCTTTATTTTATTTTTCATAATAATATGAAAAATAAAATCAATATGGTAATTATTTGTACAGATTTGCCTTTTTACACTAAATTCATTTTTGTTGTATAATATAGAAGATCAAAAAGGCAATAAAATTCTAAAAGTATTTTCAGTAAATATCTTCAACTAAATTTTTTTGTACAGAATATTGTGTTATTTTAGATCAAATTTGACCTTTTACAGTACGTTCCCATGGAACGCATTTCACAGCAGATTTGTTGCAGATTTACTAGCAGATCTTCAAAGGGTGAAATCTGTGGCATAAACTAATATGCCGCTATTGAAACACCTCTGATTTAATTTTTTATTTTTTTACAATGTATCGATGACGGTTGGTAAAATCTCATCCACTTTGCCGCATCTGTAAATGCATCAGATCTTCCTCCTGAAATTCTACTGCGGAAAATCCTCAGTGTCTCCATCCCATGGCAACATACCTTAATACAATTAGCATTTCTCTCACTATTGTTTAAAATTTTCAGTTTTTACAAATTTATTATTCAGATTTTTTTTCAGATTTTTTAATTTTTACCTTACTTGTATACAAAAAAAATAATATAATAATATTTATTTTTATAACGCCACCATATTCCGCAGCGCTTTACAAATTCAGAGGGTTCATGTAAAAAACAAAAGACATCACAACATAACTGGCTGATATACAACTGAAACACTGGGAGTGAGGGTCTTGCTCGCAATCTATGAGGAAATGGGGGTGACGCAAAAAGTTGAAGTAAATAAATAATTAAATCTACAAGAAATGCAGCATTTTCTCCCCACAAACACTGTGTAAGTGAAACCACCCATAAAGAGTTTTGTAAAAAAATAAAATTTGATAATACATGATACAATTTCATATTTATTTATCACATTCATCAGCTATATTTAGTAGCAAATATTCGGTCTCAATTTCTATTGCATATTAAAAATCTTGTCAACGGGTTTTTATTAATCAGTTATAGAAATACAATTTTTTAGTTGCAAATGTTTTAAATTATTATGAGAAGAAATCTGATACAAATTTTGATGTGTAGTTTGACATAAATGTGAGAATGAAAATGGTAATCCATAGTTAGACATGCACTCTAATTATCGTATTATTTAACAACTATTAGATCTACACCAAAACCTATTTAGGGTGTTGTCACAGAGATTCTTTTGTGTGTTTTTTACATTTTTTTGTATAAAAAAACTCACATCCTGCATTGCATTTTTTTATATCTTTTTGAGGCATTTTGTAGTGAGCAGGTGCCTTTTTTTTATTTTTTATTAACGATAGTAATTTTATGTAGGATAGCAGTTACTTCCCGGTAATGTCACTGCCTATGTAGAAGAACAGTATGAAAAAATACATTGCTAAAAAAAAGAAATTGCACTTCAAGGGAATTTGTCACTTATTTGTGCCATTTGTCGCCCATGCCAATTCACTGTAGATCCTTCAAGCATCCTTCTCTTAACTAGCTTTATCCATGTTTTTCACCCCCCAGAACATGAACTTTTTGTCTCATTGACATATCAGTCAAAGTGCCCACCAGGGCATAAACAATTGTTCAAAGAGCCCAAGCCTACCTCTCCCAAAAGCTCAAGACCACCTCTTCAGTTGCTGCCGGTAACCCCCCCCCCCCCAAGCCCTCTGATGCTGTGACATTTCATCTAACATTAAAGGGGTATTCCAGCCAAATAAAAAAGCATGCAGTTGGGTACAATGGTGTAAAAAATAAATGAGTTTATACTCACCCCACCAATCCTTCACTGGGTCCACCATGCTCTACCATCTACTCACGTCCCAAAATGGCTGGGAATGCTGCTCATCCAATTGTTATGGATAGGCAAGTATGGACCCACTGTGCCAACTGACTGATTGGTGTAGGGCTAACCCTAAGGGTGTTATTCCAGCACTCCTCTGGTATTCACCCTTTTAGCGCCTGTACAGAGATCTGGCCTTCGCTGGAGGGAAGCAACTGAACCGCTAACTCTTAGAATAGTCTCGGTGTAGTTGGCAGCTGATCCACTGGGCTCAACGTATCTGGTACAAGTACCTGGAGCTCAGGAGACAGAAAATGCACAAAAACTACAGGAAAACTGCAGGAGCAGTCTGGACGGTCACTACGGCTTAAATGCAGGTTACTAGATGTGGACTGCACACTGGTAGTGTAGATGAATGAAGACACAAGACCCACCAGTAGGCTGGTTGGTGGTGTAGACACAGGCAGGGCAGGCAGGCTAGTTACTTGACAGGGACATGAACAGGACGGACAGACAGGGTTAACTTAAACACGAACAGAACTGGAAGTGTAGAAGCACACAGGCAGAGCGGGTACAGGCTGAGCACAAACAAGAACAAATGCAGGGTAAACGCAGGAGAATCAAAGAAGCACTAGACTTCAACATCATCGCTGGTCACCAGGGACCTTAAAGGGGTTGTCCCATTTCAGACAATGGGGGCATATCGCTAGTATATGCCCCCATTGTCTTATAGGTGCGAGTTCCACCGCTGGGACCCACACATATATCGGGAATGGAGCCCCGCAAGGTGGTGGTTGGAGGACTCCGGTCCGGCCACCGCCAAGAGCTCTCCCTATAGAAGTGAATGGGAGTGTACCACGCATGAACGGCCACCGCTCCCATTTACTTCTATGGGACTGACGGAAATAGCCGAGCCAGCTATAGAAAATTAATGGAGGATGGTTGCGCATGCGCAGTGCGCTCCCCACCACTTTCGGGGCTCCGTTCTCTAAATACGTGTGGGTCCCGGCGGTGGGACCCGCACCTATCAGACAATTGGGGGCATATCCTAGCGATATACCCCCATCGTCTGTGATGAGACAACCCCTTTAAAGCTCAAGCACCTTCTGTATGGAGAGGGAGCCTTAAATACCCAGGAATTCCTAGCGAGTACTAGGCACAGCATGGTGAATAGTGCAGGTGCAGCATCCATGCACACAGGGGAGAGCAGGGCAGCGGTGGCCATGGGCAGCTGTCCTAATACCAATCACTGGCTGAGGCGGGTCATTGATGGAACCAGGAATTGGTTGAACAGCATTCCAGGCCATTTCCTGCTGAGGGGGGACGAGAGTGGGAAGTGAAGAGCAGCAGGGGCCCAGCAAGACAACGTAGGGGGATCGGTGAAGTGAATATAAGCACCATTGGTATTAACTGCAAGCCTTTTTATTGGTCTGGAATACCCCTTTAATCTAATGTGTATGGCCAGCTTACAAAAAAAAAGATACATATTTCCTCCATTGATGCAGTCAACCTAGACCTTCTAGAAAAGCACATACTACCACAGTGCCCCCATAATGACAACCGCAATGCTCATATGATGACCACCATAACAAAACTAGCAGCAGTGCCCCCAAAAGCGAACCAGCTAAAGGGCCCCAAAATGACATCTAAAGCACCTTTCCCATAAGGACAGCCACAGAGCCCACACTAATGATGCCACGAGAGCCCTAGAAATGATACCTTGTGCACTCGAGGTACCCCCTCATTTGATGCCAGACATGTAAGCGAGGGGGCGAGCATAGCATCACTTATCCTGCAGGAATCTGCACAATGAAGCTGGGTGTCTTATTGTACACGGTGACTGGTATAATGTCCTCTCTGATGAAAAGAAATGTATTCTAAAGAATTTTATTCTATTTATTCTAAAACATTTGTTACTACGCGTCCCATAGATACGATCCACCTGGGCCGCGGCCGCCGGGCACAATTGGCCGTTGGTAAGTAATAATGGATCTATTGATGACCATTCAGCGTCTACAAGTTTTACTGATTCATAAAGATGATGCACAATGCAACATGGCACAAAGGAGACGCGTAAGACAATCGGCTACAGGCCGGAGACTGCTAGGAGTCCATCATCAGAAGAGAAAGGAATCCTCGGGTGGACCTTTTCAGATATCTCAGATTAATCCTTTCAATGACAAACACTTGGATCTTTTACCGCAGTTGTCTTTTTACGTACCCTACATGTCCGTATTTCCATGAATACAGCGAGGATACTACGTGGCGTCACAAAATAGGGCAATTTTTTTTAAACTTTTATAAAATTCTAGCATTTTTTAACAATAGAATATATCACCAAGTTTGAGGGCGCTATTGCACCACCTGTAAGATGATTTTTAAGGCCTCATGCCCATGGCTGCGTCCGTAAAAATTGATCGGTAAAATATGAGTAGCTTCTGCGCGTGTTCCGTATTTAGCTCACTACTCTGGTCCCTAAATATGGACAAGAATAGGACCTGCTTGCTGAATCGGCACATAGATTTGTGAAATAAATATAGATGTGTGAGTAGTCCCATAGAAAAGAATGGGTCAATGTGCAATCCGCGAAAAATGTGGCTGGCACACAGATGAGATCTATGTGCGCAAGAGTCCAAAACCAGTGCTAAGATGGTTCATGGGACCAGATCCATGACTCCTTTACAAGACAAGTGCCAATTGATGGTCATGTGATCCATATGCACTGTATATAAATACGCCTTTGAATCCTTTCTAGCGCTTCCCGCCAACAAATATTGGAAAGTCTAGCAGATCAGCTATATGTTTAAGGGGAGTTTCCTAATCCATTGGTACCCATAGTAGAGATGGCAAAATGCTGCTCATGATACTTAACTGATAAGGATTGGTTTAGGGTTAAAAGATAATATCCCTCATGGTCTAGGGGGATGAAGGGGTCCCGGGACCCCTGCCGATCAGCTATTTGAGAAGGTACGGGTGCTCCTGTGAGCGCTGCAGCCTTCTCTCAGCTCGCCAAGCACAGCCAGGGTTGCCAATCGTTTACTTCTGAAAGTGAAGTCACTGGCCTAGGAAAAGCAGAGAGAAGGCCGCGGAGCTCACAGGAGCGCAGGTGCATTTTCGAACAGCTGATTGGCCCGGGTGTTGGAGCCCCGCCGATCAGATACTGAGGACCTATCCTGAGGATACTTTATAGGTTTGGTTTCAGCGTTCGGGCAATCCATAATGGAATTCCTTCAGTGCCCGCCGAACCTGAAAAGGTCGGGTTCGCTCATCCCTAGTCATCAGTAAAAAAGATATCAGAAAACCCTTTTAACTATTTCCTTCCCATATGGAGCCTTTTGGAAATCATAGGGCATAATACAGCTACATTGACCATCTGTACCACTGAAAGTGCATAGTTAGCATACATTAAAGGCAATATGCCACCAATATTTTTTCAACCAGTTAAAACCAGATAGCAACACATATCCCATTTTCCTAATCTGTTTATATTTTCTGGTTGAATTATTTTTTTTATTCTGTTTCCTAAACATGATTATGGGGGCGGCCATCTTGCCTGAGCTGTTCCTAACAGCATTTTGAGATAGGCTTTGATGGCAGCCACCATGGGCCATAGACACAATGGACAGGAGCTGACTCATTGTCTTCTATGGGAGAGTTTTCTAGGCGTGTGACCTGTGCAGAGGTCAGGAGGGAGTTGATAAGCTGTGTTATGGTGGATCCTGTGTTATCTATATATAGATGATATCTGTCATTCTAATCCTGCCTGTAATGATAAGCAGATAACTTAAGTGAAGTGACCTGTGCAGACCAAGAAGTGGCCGGTGTGAAAACTGCAGGATTTTATGTTTTGTTTTTTTACATAGATATTGACATGGAAAATTAAAAATAACATCATAAAAATTCTTTAAAAATATGTTTAACATAAAAGCATTATTTAAACAAAAGACCATTTTCTGATGACGTGTTACCTTTAACCCTTTTAACAGTGAGTCGCTTTAGATCAGGCATCTTCATACTGCGGCCCTCCAGCTGTTGTAAAACTACAACTCCCACAATGCCCTGCTGTAGGGGCTGATACCTGTAGGCTGTTTGGGCATGCTGGGAGTTGTAGTTTTGGAAGGCCGCAGTTTGAGGATGCCTGCATTAGATTATAACATTAACTTTTTAGCAGTGAACCCTTTGATACTTTACCAGTGAACCATTTCTTATTGAACTTCTGGCTGGCGACAGTTACCACAAGGGGGAGCTCACTGCAAACAGACGTATACAGTTTCCGTTGGACACAATGCTGGCTGTATAAATCTGTATAAAACTGTATGTAAGACGATCCGACTATAAAAAACATTGGCAATGTGGAGATAGAACAGTATATCATGCTATATTGAAGCATCTCAATAAACAAGTAAGTACAGTACCTGGTTTTTACATTTCATATAGAGTATAGGTGTTGTTAAGCCACACCTACTTATTTGCACTCCTTTGTTGGGACAGACAAAAAAAAGTGTATGAAGCACTAAAAAGTGGCAAAACCGCCTTTGCACCAGCATCCTGATGCATTTTCAATAGTAATGGTGCCTAAAAGCTTCCAGTGGCTCAAATAATTGAATTATATGGTTACGTCCTCCAGAGCTCTACTGCTCAGCTTTACCTGCGACCATGAAGACCAGTGACCCAACAAGTCCCATAAGAGACGACTCGAGAGAATATTATAAGAACCTAAAACAGAAGCACACAATGTAGGGTTACCCTGTAGACTTCTCCACTGTCGGAGAAGTCTACAGGCACCCGTTATAGTTTGGGTTTAGTCGGAACGAGCTGTTGTCCCTTCCACAACCCAGAAACATGCCCTGACATAAGATCCAAGCTCTGTAGTCTCCAGCTGTAAGGAGAGGACAGTGAAGTCATTGACGTCCGTCTTTCTAGATACATGCGTGGACTAAATTGTTGGTAACCTTCCATTAAAGAAGAAAAACCCCACAATGGTCACTGAAATAACTCAAAAGTGATAATAAATTGAAAATTTACTGAAAACCAGACATTGCTTTTGATTTGTGGTTCAACAGAATAATTTATAAAACAAACTAATAAAACGGGCCTGGATAAAAATAATGGTACCTTTAACTTAAAGGGGTTATCCGGGAATTGATAATGATGACCTATTCTCAGGACAAATTATCATTATTACATCAGCAGGGGTCCAAGTCCTGGCATACCACCAATCAGCTGTTTCAGGAAGTCGCTGAGCTCACCGAAGCTCTCCATGGACAGCGCCATACGTCGTATAATGGCAGTGCTTGGTATTGCAGCTCAGACCCATTGACCTGAATGGGGCTGAGCTGCATCTAGGCCATGTGACCGATGTACAGTGATGTCACTGGCCTAGGAAGAGGCTGCGGCACTCAATACTTCTTCTAACAGCTGATCACCTGCCAATGAGACTTCTGCACCTGACCTCAGGTGTTTTGGCCCACTCGTCTTGAGCAAACTGCACCAGCTGTCCCAGGTTTGAAGGGTGCCTTCTCCAGACTGCATGTTTCAGCTCCTCCACAGATGTTCAATAGGATTGAGATCAGGGCTCATAGAGGGCCACTTCAGAATAGTACAGTGCTTGGCTTTTAGCCATTCTTGGATGTTTTTAGCTGTGTATATTGGGTTGTTATACTGTTGAGGGACCCATGACCTGTGACTGAGACCAAACCTTCTGACTCTGGTCAGCACATTTTGTTCCAGAATTCCCTGACAGTCTTGAGATTTCAATGTATCCTGTCCAAAGGTTATTCTCCCAGAAGCCTTGTGGTTTGTCAGTATGCATTGTGACAAATTCCAGTCTCACATTTTTATGATTTGCTTTGAAAAGTGGTTTCCTACTTGGTCGTCGTCCATTAAGTCTATTTTGGCTAAGACAGTGACAGATGGTGTGATCGGACACCTTGGAGTTACCTCTAATCTCTTTGGAAGTTATTCTAAACTGTTTAATTACCATTTGTATTATCCATCTTTTCAATTTGTCATCAATTTTCCTCTTTTGGCGATGTCTAGGGAGGTTGGCTACAGTCCCATAGACCTTAAACTTAATATGGGCCAATGTAGTAGCAGGAAGATCAAGTCTTATTGCCTTTACCTTTAACATGTTCGTCTATCATTTCCTTTCTAATCTCCTGAGACAACTCTCTCCTTAGCTTTCTTTGGTCCATGTTCAGCACAGTGACTACTTTTCACCATTTAAACAGGCAGACTGACTGATTACAAGTTTGAAGACACCTGGGATGCTACTTACAGCCAAACCTTAGTTTAATATGTCCCTATGGTGAAATTATTTTTAACCTTTTCTAGCGGTACCATCATATTTCTAACATCTATCTAATATCTATCTGTATATCTATCTATCTAAAAAAAATACAAAAGAGGCAGTACACCAAAATAGGTGAAACTGGTGGTAGATCTGCTTTTATTCGCCCCAACCTCAACTTTTCAGCCCAACATAATGAGGCCTTTCTCAAGCCTTGGACATCCATAGACCAATAGCTTAAGGGTGTGGAGGAATTCCACCCACATTTTTTTTTTGCCGAACAAGGGATGATCTATCTATCTATCTATCTATCTATCTATCTATCTCCTATCTATCTATCTATCTATCTATCTATCTATCTATCTATCTATCTATCATCTATCTATCTCCTATATATATATCTATCTATCATCTATCTATCTATCATCTATCTATCTCCTATATATCTATCTATCTCCTATATATCTATCTATCTATCGCTCATCTATCTCATATCTATCTATCTATCTATCATCTATCTATCTATCTATCTATCTATCATCTATCTATCTATCTATCTATCTATCTCCTATCTATCTATCTATCTATCTATCTATCAATTATCTATCTATCTATCTCCTATCTATCTATCTATCTATCAATCAATTATCTATCTATCTATCTATCTATCTCCTATCTATCTATTTCCTATCTATCTATCTATCTATCTATCTATCTATTTATCATCTATTTATCTATATATCTATCTCATATCTATCTATCTATCTCTCATCTATCTCATATCTATCTATCTATCTCATATCTATCTATCTATCTCATATCTATCTATCTAATATCTATCTATCTATATCTATTCATCTAATCTATCTATCTATCTATCTATCTATCTGTATCTATCTGTGTCTATCTATCTGTATCTATCTATCTATCTATCTATCTATCTATCTATCATATATCATCTATCTCTATCACCTTCCCTCCAGTATCTGTGAGACCTTGGGTTTGTTAGCTCATGCCTATGGGTCTTTTAATTATTGATTACACTGATTAGATTTATTAGTATTTCTTCTGCCAACCCTTATAAAATGAAATGTGTTGACTGTGGTAAATAGCCTCATAAAATAACCAACTAGAACCTGCTGAGATGACCTCCTGTCATGGCTCCCGCTCTAAGAAGCCACCTGCATCCATAGAAATCAGCGGATGCCTGTTTATCTCATTGGGTGCTGTATGATAAATAGTTTCTGCAGCGGATACATGGTGATCCTGGAAGGTCCAAGTAATTAACACCTGAAAATCAGCTACAAGCGTCTCACTTTTCAGTATTCAATTTCCACTCATTCCTACTAGACCGTACTAAAGTCACAGAATTGAAGAAAAGAGAAGCTCCATTTTTAGCAGAAATACGTACAGCGCTCTTTAAGCAAAATACTTTATTAGTGCAACAGTAATGTACAAAAAAGACACAACGCAAAATATACTAAATGCAAAAATCAAACATTGAAATGCTATGTTAATACAAAAACTTATAAAAAACATAATAAAAAAACATATAACCAATACATTCTAAGGGTTTATTGGTGTTTTGTGTTGATGTTGGTTCTTTGAGGAGGTTTGGGTACTGCAGCTGTATAAAAAATACACTGATAAAGTATAGTAAGCATGAAATATTCACCACCATTCAGCGTTTTATCATACATTTAGTTCTCATATGTATTCTGCTTTTATATACAAGCTGAGAAATATACCGCCCACCAGTGACCTAATCTATAGGGCTCTTGATGTCATCTGGCAACTTTTTGCAAAAAAAAAAAGTTATGCAATTTACCTTCATACTGATATAATAAAATAGTTTATTTAGTGTATTTTGGATGAAATGACTGTTAGAAAATAAAGGAGGGAATGGAAGAGGAACATCTCAAAGATTAAGACAAAGATGAAAAGTCAGAACATTGCAAAGTATAAAAGTAATGCAGATAAAGTATGAAAAATCCAGTAACATGTAGTATATATATATAGCACTCAATCTATGGACCTCTAGCCCTCTATACAAGTGGTAGACAATAAAATTCACAGCCGCAGATATGATCCTCAAAAACTTTTAGAAATTCCTTTTTTCTTCATGGATATCATATGAAGCTTCTCATGGACAACACTAGACCGACGTAACGCTCTACCGCACGCACTGTAATGTTACGACACTTATGCAAAGCAAATAAAGGTTATTCATTGTTATTCCTTGCCATTTTCAAGATCTCTGCTTGCCGCCATTCACTCGGAGCTTCCACTGGCTACTTCCAGCGCATGATAACCTATCCTGGTCATGTGATAGATATACAGGTGCAGGACCGGTTACAAGACACAGCTCTGGTAACTGCCATGGGCCGTTGATCTGTGCATCACCTGACCAGGACGCAAACAGAGAAGGTTCCTTTTCAGTGACAGCAGGCAGAGATCTTGAAAACAGCAATTAAAGTAGATTAGCAAGCTGTATCATTTTTCATTGCACATTGAATAATCTTTACTTGCGGAAAGCGAAACACCCCTTTAACCGACACCAATGCCGATACTGGGTATAGTGTAAGCATCCGCTTCAATATCCAGGTCTTGGACTGGCGATACATTGGCACTGCCAGAAGGCTCACAGGTGGCATCTGCCTCTGCAATAAATACCAGTTTGCACGTGATGGCGTCTTTCACGTCCTTGACTTCATTTGGATAACTGTATGGTTTTTATGTTGAGGCTGGTTGGAATAAAGTGAGAAAATCTGCAGACTGTGCAGGTACAAAGACTACTCCCCCCTGGCACACTGAATGCTGAGCATTGCTGTTCCTCCAGTGAGAGTGAGTGTAACTTGCTAGACCGTTGAGGGTCTCCACTGTTCCCACTGGAGCTTGGTGAGAAGAATACGGATCCTGGGGCAGCAAATAAGGGCAAGCCTGCCAGCAGCAGCCTGGGTCCAGGGCCACTTATGTCCCCAAGGATCCTCCGCAGTTCTTGGAGAGAACTCCCCAGTAATAGTATGTAGTTCCTGGCTAGCAGTAGGGTGGCAATCTTAGACAGTTTTCGCCCTGGTGAGCTCTGGCAATGAGTTGCAGAGTAGGGCATGATGACTTCTCGTAAAGCGTCCATGGCAAGGTTGAGGTCTTGCATTCTCTTCCTTTCCCTGCTGTTTATCTTCTTCCTCAGCTGCTGCTGCTCTTCTTTCATGTCCCTGTTCTGTCTTCCACATCTGTGCATGTTAACAGTGGACAGCATCTTGTCTTTGCCCTCATTCATGGTTAAAAGAGAAGGAGAGTGCCTGCAAACAGAAGAATGTTCTTGGGTAACTTTGCCACCTGGCATGTCACCTGGACAATGTCTCAACATCTTCTCTCTGTTTTCTATGAACCTGCAGATCTGCATACTATGGATCTCTGCGTCCACACTGATCAATGAGCTTAGAAGTATCTAAGAAACATCTCACCAGCAGGAAGGCTGAGAAATTCTTTAAGATGTTCAGGGGAAAGCGATTGTGAAAATCTCTATCTGACTTGTTCTCAATTTGTCATTGATGAAGTAGAGGAAAAGACAGCCCATGCCGGAGTCAGACACAGAGAAAAGCTGCAATTGGCTGCCACGGCTTTAGAATGAGCACCGAGCTGAAGGCTGCATAGGAAATATCTACAGCGCTGACTGCAGAATGGAGGGAACATTTATAATGCACTATATACTTATTACATCTTATTAACTGGATGCCTATTGTCCTAAGGGTCCAGGCATCAACATTCCTAAAGATAGCTAGATATAAATAAATGAAATAAATACGGTATGTACTGCGGATGGAAAGATAGAGAGAATGATAGATAAATACACAGACAAATAGATATTGGATAGATAGATTATAGATAAATAGAAAAATAGATATTAGAAAGATAGATATAGACATATCGATCAATATTTGATAAATAGATAAATATTTAATAGATAGATATTCAATAGATGATGATAGATAAATAGATAAACTCATGCTGGACAGACAGTAAGGTAAATGCATGTTTATGGCAATAGACTTTACTGCATGTGAAAAGGGTTATTTGCCTCTGGCACCCATCACTTTTGAGACAAGAAAAACCTACTTTACTATGCAGACTTGAGCTGTCCATGTATTAACTGTAATGCCATATTTCCCCTGCATTGGTCACTGCAAGATAAATGCCTGGCTGATCGCAGTCATTCCGGGCCTCAGCTTCCTCCGACAAACCGAAAAAAGTTGTCTGTGATGAAACAACCCCTTTAATTCAGAGTTCCCTAATAGGGGTTTCACCTTCATCTTCTTCCACTAGTAATATCGGCCACCATCAACGAAATTCTACAGCTCTGCCAATATAATATAAAGGTATAATTTGGTAAATTCTGGTCCTGACCATTTGATTCAAAGAAAATAAATGCACCTGAAGGTGGAAGGAAGAGAAACACCTTAAAAGATGGTAAGGAAACAAGGCAGAGATATGAAAAGGCCATTGCAGCACAAAATAAACCCCACTGTACAATATATAGATCTGTTCACTCCACGAGACGGTGCCGTACTTGAGCAAACATTGTGTCAATATATTTACAAGTCTCTTGGAGGCACAGTACGCTTGGTGGTTCACACTCAAAGGCAGAGTCAGTCCTTATTTACTGTCCATGAGTAGTGATAGTCCCAAAAGTACAGCTCCAGGGGAGATATTAGATCTTCAGGCCCCATGTGCCTCATTCATGGTCTCCACTCATTTGCAGTCTCTAACATCTGCCTGGGGCATTGCTCCTTTTCACCCTGGCAACACTAACCCTAACTGGTTCTCACATAGTCATCGTCTTAGGCCTTATCTGTGGCCTGGTCATTGGGCCTGCCAGTCATCCCACATCTGTGGCCATTCCTCTTTCTGACGACTGAGACCACTGTGACTCATCCCTAACCAGGAGACACCCCTTTGGACCTCCATGCTCAGGCTGCCATGGTTCATTCCATTACCAGTCCCCTCTTCATATATGTCAAATGGCTGAAAAATTCTCGGACTACCATATCTACAGTATTCTTTGGGAGTCTGGGATGTCATCAGCACTGGTCCATGCGAGAGCAGGGGCGAGTGTCTTAGACTACTCAAGAATACTTTTCATAGGGTGGTCTGAGAATTTAGTGCCCATTTTACACACATGAAGAGGGGTCTGAAAATGGGAAAGACCGTGTCAGCATTGATAAGTAGGACACCAGGTATTTATACTCTGAATTGGGGGATCACTTTAAAAGGGAATTCCCATCTTATAAAGTGATTGCATGTTACTAGGATATACCAATGCTTTATGATCGAGGAGGAGGTCCAATCCTCACCAATCCTGGGAATAAAGGGGCTTCAGAGTTCTTGTAGCGATTCCCTGCATGGTGGAACCCTAGAAACCCTCAGTGCAGGGCGCCATTCAAGTAAACAGGACTGGCTGCGGTTTCTCTGCTCACTCTGGAGCGCTGCATAGGAGGTAGTGCAGCACTACGTGAGCAACAGCATGCCTCTTCTTTCTCAGGGTTAATGGAAGTCCCAGTGGTTGGAGATGTCATATCCTAGTGATATACCATAAGGTAGGAATAACCCTTTAACCCATAGACCTACTTATATACAGTAGTTACAACCAGAGTGGCCCTTTATATCTGCCACTTCTGTGCACTTCTTCTACCATCCTCAGAATACATTTTATCGCTATCCCCTATCTTTGGATACCATATAATGCTGAACATTTCACATACCCAAAGTCGATATTATTTGAGATAAGACTCCTGTTTTCTAAAGACTCTTATACATGGAACAATTTGCTTGTAGGCCTGCGGGCCATTGAACGCACAAAGCCCCCTGTGATGGAGCCGTTCAGAAAGAGAGGCAGAGAAGTTGGCAGCTTACCCTTGGTGCTTCAATCAACCTGAAAAGAAGTGCGGAGGCTCACTGGCCGTTGGACATTTTGGATCCAAACCCATAAAATGGATCCTTTCATCCTGACACATGGCTAGGAGCGCTCAAAGACATAAGGGAGGAGGAAAGAAAAACAAAAGTGTCTCTGAAGTCATTTCCATGATCTCAATCTGACCATCCGGTGGCACATTTGCCAAATGAATGGGCAGAGTGTAACAGGAAAGTAAGCCATAGCGGGAACAAACAGAGCAAATGCACTGGCACAGAGCGATGAATGGGAGAAAGGGGAATAGAGATGCTGAAGGCTCATCCTTCTGCCTCCTACTTTCCAGAAGAAGACGGACAATGAGCTATATAGAAAGTTACAAAGGTAATAAATGTGTCTTATTGAGTTACTCTTGGCTACTCTGCAGGACACCTGCTGAAGAAAAGAGGGTGCATTGTGACATGTTGGATCGGGATGGCTTCCCCTTAAACCATTCTGTCGGGGCGAAAAAAATGGGGTCTATGTAGTGAGCAGATTTTTTGCTGATGTCCCCACAATGGTCAATTGCATAATTTCCCCATCTGGGTAACATATAATGGGCAAATCACCCCTTTGGATATGTCGCTGTGATGTGCAAGACATCTCATAGTGCCAGAGGCTCACCCAGCACCACAAACTGGTATGTACCAGGCATCTATTATAAAAGGGGTCTTCCGGGAGTAAAATATTGATGCCCTGTCCTCAGGGTAGACCTTTAATATCAGATCAGTTGGAGTCCAACTCCCAGCACCCGGCCTATCAGATGTTTGAAGAGGCGATGGTGAGCACTGCGGCCTCTTCCTAGGCCATGTGATTTTGATGAGAAAACAGTCGGCACTCCGACCAGATTATGCGTTGCTTGTGTCTAGGTAAGGCATCCCAAAATCACTGTAATAGTAAGACCGGCACTTTAAATAGTAGTATATTTTATTGTCACATTTCAAGGTTACATGTGACGCGTTCGGGAGACTTTTTCAAACAGGTGTGAGCCGAAACGCGTCATATGTAACCTAGGCCATGTGACGTCATGTTCATCGTTCAAGTTGCCTAGTCGCCGCTCAGTCTCATCCAAGTGAATGGGACTGAGCTGCAATACCAAGCAGAGCCACTATACAATGTACGGCGCTGTGCTTGGTAAGCTGCGAGGAGGCCGCAGAGCTCAATGGAGCGCCACAGCCTCCTCAAACAGCTGATCGGCGGGGTGAGGATAGGTCATTAACATTAAAATGTCAGAAAACACCTTTAAATCCTCAGGACAGGTCAAAAATATCAGATGAAAGGGGGTCCAACTCCTGTCACCCCGCTGATTAGCTATTTGAAAAAGCCGTGAGCGCCGTGACCTCTTCCTAGGACAGTGACGTCACGTTCATAGCTTACATGACTTAGCAGCTTAGTCCCATTCAAGAGGGTGAGCCGCTATACCAAGCACAGCCGCTATACCAAGCACAGACGCTATACAATGTACAGACGCTATACCAAGCACAGCCGCTATACCAAGCACAGCCGCTATACAATGTACAGACGCTATACCAAGCACAGCCGCTATACCAAGCACAGCCGCTATACCAAGCACAGCCGCTATACCAAGCACAGCCGCTATACCAAGCACAGCCGCTATACCAAGCACAGCCGCTATACCAAGCATAGCCGCTATACCAAGCACAGCCGCTATACCAAGCACAGCCGCTATACCAAGCACAGCCGCTATACCAAGCACAGCCGCTATACAATGTACAGACGCTATACCAAGCACAGCCGCTATACCGAGCACAGCCGCTATACCAAGCACAGCCGCTATACCAAGCACAGCCGCTATACCAAGCATAGCCGCTATACAATGTACAGACGCTATACCAAGCACAGCCGCTATACCAAGCACAGCCGCTATACCAAGCACAGCCGCTATACCAAGCACAGCCGCTATACCAAGCACAGCCGCTATACCAAGCACAGCCGCTATACCAAGCACAGCCGCTATACCAAGCACAGCCGCTATACCAAGCATAGCCGCTATACCAAGCACAGCCGCTATACCAAGCACAGCCGCTAAACCCACCAGCTTCAGGCTTCATGCACCCGACCATGTATATTTTGTGGTCCGCAAAAAACAGATCCGCAAAAATAATGGATTCCGTATTTTGCGGAACGGAACAGCTGGCCACTAATAGAACAGTCCTATCCTTGTCCGTAATGTAAACAATAATAGGACATGTTCTATTTTTTTGCGGAACAAAAATACGGACATATGGAAGCAGAATGCACACGGAGTAACTTCAGTTTTTTTGCGGACCCATTGAAATGAATGGTTCCGTATACGGTTTGCATTAAAAAAACGGAACGGACACAAAAGAAAAATACGTTTGTGTGCATGAGGCCTCAGATATTCCAAGGAAGTCTACGGAAAATAGGACAAACAGGCTTTTTTTTTTTGTTGTTGTTGTTTTTTCACCCGTGAGGTGTGTTTATTTAAGGGTAAGTTCCATTTTTTCAAATTGCAGCTAAGGGTACTTTGACACTTGCGGCAGGACGGATCCGACAGGCTGTTCACCATGTCGGATCCGTCCTGCGGCCATTTTGCCGTGCCGCCGCTCCGTCCCCATTGACTATAATGGGGACGGGGGCGGAGCTCCGGTGCAGCACGGCGGTGCACGGCGAAAGCCGCCGGACTAAAAAGTCCTGCATGTCCAACTTTTTAGTCCCGCGGCTTTCGCCGTGCACCGCCGTGCTGCGCCGGAGCTCCGCCTCCGTCCCCATTGTAGTCAATGGGGACAGAGCGGCGGTCCGGCGGCACGGCAAAATAGCCGCAGGACGGATCCGACATGGTGAACAGCCTGTCGGATCCGTCCTGCCGCAAGTGTGAAAGTACCCTTACACTGTACCAGTGTTTTTCTCGCACATTTTTTTTCTTTGTTTCACAAAATGCACATGCCATGTTTGTCAGCTTTTTTAATGGCATTTCTAATGGCGCTTATTTTTTGCCAATTTTTTTCCCCATGCTGCTATATAAAGGAAATTACATTATAGGGGGCACATACTTTCCGCTAAAAAAGCATAAAAAAATGCCAGGTGCTAAAACACACTATAAGGACAAAAATGCATCAAAAAGCCTCATGCACACGGCCGTTGTTTTGGTCCGCATCCGAGCCGCAGTTTTGGCAGTTCGGATGTGGACCCATTCACTTCAATGGGGCCGCAAAAGATGCGGACAGCACTCTGTGTGCTGTCTGTATCCGTTGCTCCGTTCTGTGACCCACAAGAATAGGCAGTTATATTAAAGGCTGTCCGTGCCATTCGATTTGCGTACCGCAAAAAAACGGAACAGTCGTGTGCATGTAGCCAAAGTACGTCAAAAAGCACTGATCAAGTTAGTTTTTTTTTTAGCCAGTACCAAAAATGTGTCTGCAGGAGCCCTAAGGTTGAATTAAAGGGAGCCAGGAGCAGGGACCAGGAGCGACGCGGGTGCCTGGGGGTAAGGTAATTATATTGTGTGTGAGGGGCCCAGGCGTATGGTGCAGCATTTCAGGGGTTGGATAACCCTTTTAAACATAGCTTTTAATGACTTTTTTTGTGTGTTTTTGATTTGCTTATTTGTAGGGAAATATACCAAATCCAGACGTTAACCAAAAGTCTGTGCTAATTATGAAATGCAGAACACAGATTTTTTTTTTTGCAAGTGAATTTTTTTTAAAATTTGGGTGTTTTTTGTGTCTATGGCCTTTTTTGTATGTGATATGAAAAAAAAAGCTAGACCAATTTCAAGGGTGTGGGAGCCCTTTTGGAGTTAGGAACATTAAGTAACACAAACATGCACACTGACAAATTACAATAAAAGTAATTTAAAGGGGTTGTCCAGGATCGGAAAAAATATGTCTGCTTTTTGTTTTTCCAAAAACAGGCCCACACCTGTCCAAAGGTTGCGTGTGGTATTGCAGTTCTGCCCCATTCACTTCAATGAAGCTGAGCTGCCATACTGGACACAACCCATGGATAGGTGTGGGGCTGGTCCTTCTGGGATGTTGGGCCACCAATCAGTGGGGATGCCAGTGGTTTGAACTCCACCAATCTAATAGTTATCTCCTAATCTGTGGATATTTTCCTGAACTAAAATCTTAATAATTGTAAAACATCATCTGTTTAAAATTTGGTCAAATAGAGGTACAAAAAATATGCTCAGTATATCCAAAAACTACAAAACAGACTGCTCTGTGTGAACAGTATTGGCTTTCCAGACCAGACACTGATGTTTTCACCTTGATCATTACAGCATAGATAACTTTTGTACTAGAGAATGTACAATTAAAAAACAAATAAAAATATATATACCTCATCCATTTGCTTGCGACACCATCTTGCTTGAAGGTCTGGCTCAAAATCTCACGTGGTTCGTGATGACGTCATACATCACCGCGCACGGGACTTTGGCCAAGATCTTCAAGCAAGATGGCATCGCAAGCAAATGGATGAGGTAAGTATGATTATTTTTTTTTGTTTTTTACACTATTTCAGTTGAAATCAATTCACTTTTGCTTGAATTTCACAAAGAAATTCAGCTTTGCAGCGAATCGAATTTATCCACAATTCGCTCATCACTAATTATTACCAATGATTGAAAAATCTATGCACGCTTAGTAGATTCCTTAAAATCCAGTAGGACAAGATGGTCACACATTACTATGCAATAAACTCTTCTAGATTTTTGCGGACGTGCGGACAATCCATTTTGACAACAGGTAGGCGATTCTGATTGGTTTGTGATTAGATGTTCGTCCCTTTTAAAGGGGTTGTTCACGATTAGAAGAGCATGGCTGCTTTTTTTTTATAATTGTATGTTTATTATGGTATATAAAACAAAAAACGTGAATACACTCTTACAATGTCATAGCGCACAGAAGTTCCAAGGAGGAGCAATACACAAAACACATCACATACATATTGGATGGGCATATGTAACACTTGACAATATTCTTTGTTTTTTATCTTTTTTTTCCCCTTTATTTTTATTTCAATTTCATAAAGACATACATTTGTACCCAAAAAACACGTAAATTCAACAATAAAAAAATCCATATTACCAATTAATAATTACAATTTTTTCTTTTTTTCTTTCTTTCCCCTTTCCCTTTCTTTTTTCCACCCTATTTTTTCCTTATTTCCCCCCTCTCTTTATTCTATACCCACCCGCCACCCGTAGGGAGAAGGAGGGGGACGAGAAAAAATAAAAATAAAATCATATCCAGCCCTAAAGTAACCATTTTTTCCATACTTCGTCAAGATTTTGTGATTTTTTACTATGGCCCTCCGCCGCCCGTTCTTCTTTAATCAAATTATCAATTGCTTTTCTCCACTGTCCCACTGTCGGGGGACCTACCTTTACCCATTTCCTAAGTATAAGGAGTCTGGCTTGGAATAATACTTTGTTCAAAACAAATCGTATCTTTTTATTTAACTTCAGATGTTCAGTTGCCCCTAATATGCAAATTACTGGATCTTTGGATAATTGAACCTTCAAAAATAGAGATACAGTCTCTGCTATTTCTGTCCAATATCTCAAGAGTTTGGGACATCTCCAGAAACAGTGTATTAAGTCTGCTTTCTCTCCCCTACATTTTGGGCACTTATCTGAGGCTCTCACGCCCATTCTTTTCAACATCCATGGGGATCGGTGTAATCTATGAACTATAAAAAACTGTGAGATCTTATGTGAACCCCTATCCGAGA